>NW_010556728.1:0-9574 GCF_000687285.1 Phaethon lepturus
CCAGGCTGCCTCCAGTCTTGACATCACCAACTAGGTCACTTGCGTTGGTGACCACTACGTCCAGTTTCGTATCCCCTCTGGTAGGGCTGTCTGTTACCTGGCACAGGAAGCTATCCTCCATGCATTCCTGGAGTCTCCTGGTTCTCATACAGCTCGCCGCGCTACTTTTCCAGCAGATGTTGGGGTGGTTGAAGTCCCTCAGCAGGACGAGAGCCTGAGAGTGCGATGCTTCCTGTAGCTGGAGTAAGAAGGCTTCATCAATAGACTCCCCTTGATCAGGCAGCCCGTAGTAGGCACCAGCCACAATGTTCCCTTTGTTGCCTCAGTCCCTGATTCTTACCCATAAGCTTTCGACCTCATGGCTATTCTTCAGAGACAGCTCTTCATGCTCTAGGCATTTCTTGACATAGAGGGCAACGCCTCCACCCTTCCTTCCTCGCCCGTCTCTTCTGAACAGCCTATAGCCATTGGTAGCTGCATTCCAGTTGTGGGATTCAACCCACCAAGTTTTGGTAATGGCAACCAGGTCACAGCTTTCTAAGCAGCTTGGTGGCTTCCAACTCCTCCTGTTGATTGCCCATGCTGCTTGCATTGATGTAGAGGCACTTCAGCTGGGCTGTCAGCCATGTCACCCTCTTAGAGAAACACCCTTTAGTTCCTTTGAAGTCTTTCTATGGTGCAACAGGCTGAGGGCCCTTGCTAGCACCCCATCCCTCTAACCTTGGTGTGTCATCCCACAGCTTGTCATGGGTAAGCCTGATGACATCCCCCTCGCCCTTCAAGTGTAGTTTAAAGTCCTGCCAATAAGACCCACTAGCTTTTGAGCAAAGACCCTCTTCCTCTTTGAGAAAGGTTAATCCCATCTGATGCTAGCAAGCCAGGTGCTGCGTAGGTCATTCCATTATCAAAAAACTCAAAATTGTGGTGGTGGCACCAGTCACAGAGCCATGCATTAATAGACTGGGCCCATCTGTTTCTTCCTGTGTTGCTGCCCACAACTGGAAGGAGGGAGGAAGAAATAACCTGTGGTCCAGGCTTTCTTACCAACCATCCCAAGGCCCTGAAGTCTCTTTTGATTGCCCTTGGACTATGAGTTGCAGCTTCATCTCCACCCACATGGAAGAGCAGTAGTGGGTAATAGTCCGAGGGCTGCACCAGGCTAGGAAGTTTCCTAGTGATGTCCTTAACCCAGGCCCCAGGGAAGCAGCAGACTTCCCTAAGAGAAGTATCTGTCCAGCATATTGGACCTTCAGTTCCCCTCAGAAGGGAGTCACCTACAACTATAACCCGTCTTTTCTTCCTTGTGGAGATGGTCGTGATGTGGGCAGTAGGCCTTTCTGACCTTGGCAACATCTCTGGTGTAGCTGGACCGTTGTCCACGTCATCTGTAGACTGTCCTTCCAAAGCCTTGTACCTGTTGTACAGAGGCATCTGGGGAGGCAAGGTGGGCAAGGAGGGGGTTCACCTGTGGCTCTAAGCATGGACTTGCCTCCATTTGCTCCTTTTCTTTCAGCTACTGCCTTCAGCCTGGCAAAGGGAGGATACAAGATCCCCTTGATATTTGTTTTTATCTGGTGTCTGTTCCTGCTTCTGTCTCAGGGAGGGCAGAACATCATTCCATGAGTCCATCGCTTTCTCCGGCTCCCTGATGCTCCTTAACCTTTCTACTTCCTCTCATAGCTCTGCCACCAGGCTGAGCAGATCGTCCACCTGGTCACACCTCACACAGCTGTTCTTGCTACTGCCATCAGTTACCAGTGAGAGGCTCTGGGACTCTGCAGCCTGAGACCTGGGATGGCTGTATGTTTCTGTAGGAGCTCTGTCTGGGTTGCCACATCCATTCTGGTGAGTGCAGAGGACATGGCTTTCCGCTGGGTGACTACCATAGCTCCTCCCGAGAGGGTGACTGATGACCACCAAATGAACGTCTTGAGCTGGTGGGGCTGCTACGCCTGCCCTGCGCTCCCTTCAGCGAACACTTGCCATACCACGCTCTGTTTGCCTGCTCTGTTTGCAGCACTCCTAGTTGCTAGCACTCCCTAGACTGCTATATGTATATTATATATATTTTTATATTATGTTACATGCTAGGTTCTTCTGAATAGAACTCACTTTCAATTCTAAGCCATTTGGAGAAGCTTGGCAGAGATGGTCTTTCCTGTAGAACATGACATCTGAGATGTCATATTATCTAGGTAGGAGCACAGGGTGCAGTATGATGTACTAGAATGTCTAGAGTAGATTATTTTTTTTAGTGCTTGCTGCCTCTAAACTCTGTGGCCCAAAGAAATTCTATCAAACATCAATTTCTGAACTGCATCTGTACCTGTCTCTAGAGTATGGACAAGGTAAGTATCAATGACTGTTTCAGAGAGACTACATATGCATTGTAAGAGACACTCCAGAATCTGAAAAAGGTGCTTCCTAATCTTGCAGCTGAATCTGGGCAGGTGGAATTCACTGGTCTGCTTTATATACATCCAGTTGCAAGGGTGCAATATCCCTTTAGGAAGAGACCAATTTCACTTTGCCCTTGAGCTTTGATCACGCTGATTTGACAGCATGTTTAACACTTCTAATAGCTTACAGATATATCAAAATGGGTTAAATTTCAACTTTCATTTAAGCATGGAAATGCCCAACAGTGTGGAAGGTTTGAAGAAAATTAACAACATTTGTATTTAAATAAAAAGGTCAGCTCAGTGGACTGTGGGGAGACTGATTTTCTTGGGAAATCCTTGGGATCAGAGTAATAGTCTCTGTGGATCACAAGTAAGCTGGTTTGATTGAAGACCAATCAAACTACAGGAGGGTAGTTTATCCTCCTGTGGATACTGGTGATAAAGTTGATCCATAAACATTGCCTTGTAAACATCCTGATTCTTTTGCTTGATATGCTTACTCTAATTAAGAAACAAATTTTTGCTTTAAAAAGATGCTTCTTCAGTAAAGTAAATTCTTGCAGGATTTCATCAAATGTCCATTCTCTTTATTACTGTCTTCCAGGATGAGCAAGACATTGTGTGGATGAAGATCGTTTTCCTTCATGAATGAACTTCATTACTGTACTAATGACATTGGATGTAATTAATTTTGGAGATACCTTTCTGGTAAAAACATTTTCATGTCCTCATGCTATAAAATCTAGGTGGAAAGAACAAATGTACATGAAGGAATGAGGAAATGAGGAAAAACTGCTTAGAATAAGTGTAATGGGAGGATGCCTACGAGTTGCTCCCAAACCATTTTGACCCGTCTTGGTAATTGTCACTCTACTGAGAAAGTTTGTCCTTGTGAATCAACGTGGAGAACTAATTTGGTAGCATTTGGAGTAAATACCAACCCTACATCTTCAGCTTTCCCCAGTCTTTAGCTGTGTGCTCAGTCAAGCTGTTTTTTAATAAGTTATTTCCATTTTTAAGTACCAGCAGGTGACATGATTTGTGAGTTTGTGTTTTTGTAGGAGGCCAGAGACACTATTGTAAGCAGGTAAGTAGATGGGCAGCAGGCAGATCTCACAGCATGTGCTAAAATAATGCAATTTGCACTGCATAGGAATGCAGCAGAAAAAATGATGAGACTAAAGTCCTGGGGGCATACACGTGTATATAATGGTGGCCTTCATTCAGTTGTTGCATGTTCTAAACTTTTACTTTATCCTTGAAAATAAAGGATAATAGAATCCTTGAAAATTCATTAGGATTAAGTTGTTCATGTGCATAAGTGTTTGTACAGCTGGAACAAAAGAAAGTCTATGTACACTACACTTGAATCCCTTAACCTAACCATAACTCTCCAGCTATTAATAAAACAAGTATGCCAAAAAAACTACTCAGTTTTTCAAATTAAAAGCCAGCTATTATTTTTTCCTTCTGCAAGTAACCAGGGTCTCCCTTTAGTCCTGGGGGACCATTGTGCAGTATTTAACTGTACAATGTTAGTGTGATAAAATAACACTGAATGGAATCTAGTATGTAGTGGGTTTCATCATCCTCGTCATTTACAGGATGTCTACTCTGAACTAACAAAATAAAATGAGTGAGTACAATCAGAAGGAATTTAGAACAGAAGAACATTACCTGGAAATGTCACTTCCAATCCTATAACCTTTCCACCTGGTGGTGTCTTTGCATGTGACTGTCTCATTTTTATTGCATTTTTACTTATGCATTGAATGTTTTAAAGTTTAAAGCCAATAGGGTATGAATTTGGTTTTTAGTGAAATAACATTTGCCTCAGAAGACTGAGTGAACAGGATGATATGAAAACGTCCCTCAGAACAAAGACAATTCCTGCACTTTGTTTATTTAAGTACTGCAGGCGAGGAAGTTGGCACTGAACGTGGCCTGGAAACCAGAACTGGGACCTCCAGCAGTATTAGTAGATGAACACTTCTTTGCCTGTTTTTGCTGCCTAGAAACAGACAAAGGAGCAGTTTAGAGCTGCAACTGGAGCAGTCTGGAAGTTATAACTGTTTAGGACAAAATCCCCAGTATTCTTTACAGGAAATTGTCTTTCTGCTCTGTTTTACAAGTGATTTGTGCATGTACTTTTTTAAAATGGACCCTATTGTTAGAGCTTAACTTTGGGCTCTCTGCAATGATCTTCTTTAACCTGAGTTCTAAGAGGAATCCTTGTGTCCTGTGTGATGATAAATTTGTCAGATCCTTGGTTTAGCAAAAATATTTCACATTATTTTTCCCTCCTTCCTGGAAGTCTGTGTGAGAGATGTGCTGCTGGAAAAGCTCTTGTCCTTAGGCAAGTATGAGTGCCATTTGGTAAAAAATAGTTTTGTTCTTTAAAAGGCATAATCTTTTGCTTTTCAGAGGCAATAAATAAAATGCTACAACAGGGCTGTACTTGATCCATAAGGTTGGATGGCTTGCTTATCTTTTTATGGCAATTTTAGCATTTGGATAACTAGCCATGCAAGTGTGAATAGCAACAGTTGATTTGACCAAATGTCCCTCTAAGATGCTATCCTGTCTCTGACAAACAAATGCAGCCATATAAAGAAGAGTACAGGAACACAGCAGAAATGTAGTAATACTCAAAGATCAGGGACTCTTAGAGTTAAAAGGTGGCATCTTTGTATTTAATGGCCTCTGATACACTTTACTTGCAGTTTATCTACTCTTCCTTTGTGCTTATCTGAAGCCTTAGCATTCACAACATCCTGCTGCAAAGCATTCCGCTACTTAAGCACCCAATACATGAGCCTCCATTTTTCTTGTTGTGAATCTGCCAGCATCTAGGTTTGGTTGATATCCTGTCCTTTTGTTGAAGAGACATTGTCTCCAAGTTGCTCGAGGCTTTATAAACATCTGTCCTGTCTTTACTCAGTTGCCTTTTTTTTTCCCACTAGACTGAACAGTCATTTTGCACTCCGAAGTCTTTCCATACCTTTCATTTAGCCCTTTTACCCTGCTCAGTGCTTGGATGAATCTTCTGAGTTATTGCTAGTCTCTGAAATCACTGTTATAAGTTGTCCAGTCAAGTTCTCCTGTAATTAGAGGCAACTATGCAAACATTGCCGCTGCTTTCTCTCTTATATGACACCCTGCGATAAACAAGCTCTTCAATAGATCAAAAAACAAGCTCTTCAATAGATCAAAATCTTCAAAACCAAACAATTATGTCACAAAAACAGAAGTAAAACACAAGCAAAATCAGTGTTTAGGTGAAGATGGTATGAGTTATGAAACACTAAAGGGACATTAAAAAAAAAAGGAAGTAAGAAAAGAAGGACGGGTGTGCAGTTGTGAATGCTTTATTAACTTGATCTCATCTGATCTTTATGTACCAATCAAGTGAGAAGTATTCCACTTTATATGAGAACTCATAGACCCTCTCTTCTTAGGAACATTGCAAAGGTCATTTTGCCAGATGTTCTGATTTCCTTTCTTTTGTATGAAAACTAGTGATTGTCAGAGAAGGAAAACATATTTCTGTAAAAGATGGCGGTGGCTTTGAGGATTTTCTTTGTGTCCTTTGGTTGAAATCCCTATTATTGTCACTAAATACCAAAATTGCCACAGCAAGGTCTGACTTCAGTAATTACCTATGTCAAAAGACAAGAGGTTAGAGATCATGCAGAAAGTATAGCCTGAAATTTTAGAATATCTTTTTTCACTGTTAAATCTGTAGAGGTTTTGCTTCTTACATTTCCTGTTTTGAGATACTCGGACTTTTCAATATCTGTAGGACACAAAACTAATAAAATGGAAATATAGCTTATTAGCTCAATGTATGTTCTTCTAGACGATGCACATGCATTCAGATCAAGACCCTAAAGACATGATGAAGATTTAAATTTTCTTGAGTGAAAACGTAATGCTGCAGGGGTGGCATGGTTGAGTTAAGGGCAGTTGAGTTTTCATCATAAGCCTGAGTTTGATCCCTTCACAAATAATTACACAAAAATTGTATTGGGCTTAAAGCCTAAACTCAACAACAAAGCCTGCCTGTTGCTCGACCCTCCCCCCTCCCTCCTCCCCCCCAGTTCGTTTGCTTCTATCTATGAAGTACCTTAATGTTTCCAGCAATGTATGCAAAAAGAAACCAGGGTCACAAGAGACCTAGTTAAAAGCCTTGCTGTCCATTGTAAGAAAATCAATTATATAGTAGTTTTCTTTTGACCCAGAAAACAATATTGTGCTTAAAGTTAATTAAGGAATAAAGACTGACCTTGCATTTAATTATGAAAGGGTATATAGATACAGTGATTTGTTAGACTGGAATGGGTGTAGTCCTAGGACTCAGTTTTGACTGAGCATTTTAATAAGTTGTTTTGTAAGAACACATTAACTTTGTGTTAATACAGAGTATTAATTCACCTCTTGCTGGCTTCTGCAATGTAGATATAAAGCTCCCTGTAATGATATTCATGTGATGGCTGCAATCCTCTGAAACTAAGAGACTGTCTTTTCATGCCTACCTGTTTCAAGTAGAAAAAATCATTGGCGTGGCAGCTTAACTGTGTTAGAAAGTGTGGGAATCAGTTTTTCCGGCAGCTAATGTTGCTCCTCTGGCCCTGTTCCTTCACTAAGCCCTGCCTAGTGTCTTATTATTTCATTCTGCCCATCTATTCTTTCCTTTTATTTAAAACTAGCATTCCTGGCATGTGATATAAGCCTCTCTGCAAACAGATGTTAAGTGCCTTGTAACAGGCAGTATTTTGTATTAGCGTTATTTGGGAGGATAAATGAGTCCGGTGTTACCAACTAATGCGGTTAGATCATCTCATATCAATGGCAGCTACCCAGTTTTCTACACGTAGTTATTTGTGTTCCCCAGTTTTGTTGCCGTTCTTTGACAACATGCATTTGCTGCTGGAACTACTGTGGAGCCATGAGATGTCACTGCAGGGTTGAAGACTGAGGCAGTGATATTTGCAAGAAGTTAAAAAATAATTTTTAAAAATGTGTTTTTATGAAGACTTTTCACCTTCCCTTGCTGATGTATCAAATATGATTTTCCTAGGGAGTGAGGATTTCTTATCTGTACAGGATTATGGCATCACTTGTGTACCCTCATTCCATGAATGTGCCTTAGGACCACTGTGGTCCAGAAACTTTTTCAGGTATTCTGCAGATAGATATGGTTTGAATGATCCATCGGGAAGGGCAAACATTCCACAGCGTTAGTCCCATACGCTGACCAGTGGGCTCCATACCCGCGAGATACAGGAGAGATTAGCAAAACATTACAGTATTTCATACCTGAAATCAGTTGTTCAATAAAAGGCACAATAAAATGGAAGCTGTGCTGCAATGATAATTTAGCCTGCTACAGCCAGTGATAGATGTAACATGCCTTTGGAATGAAAAGGATAGCAGATGAGCCTTCATTTGTCTTTTAGGACAATGGAGTGTAAATGCTGATGCATCAAGCTGATGAAACTAAACATCATCACCCTTTCAAGTGAGAAGCTTGCCTTACAGCATACCTTTTTTTTTTTTTTCGTATCTGGTGTCAGATTTGTTTTAGAAAACTTTGTAGCTCACTGTAGTGTTGGGTCAGTTCAAATCTGTATCAGTGCTTTTGTTGTTTTGTAGGAAACTGGCATTTAGTGAATGGGTTACAGGTCTGCCTCTCCACCTCTGACATACCTGTGTCTTGTAATTTACAGGAAAAAAGGAAGATAGTTTTTCCATTATCCTTTAATTTATTTTTGATGTTATTTATTCCATAAATAGGGTTTAGGGAATGAGATGAAACTATAGTAGAAGCTATACCACATGGAGTTTATTATGTGAGCTTAATGATGCAAATCTGACTAATAAAGTGATGCTCTTGGTGATATTTTTAAATTCATGTTCAGGTTGAGCTGTCTAAAACAAAGCAGTTGTGGCAGACTGACAGGCCCTGTCTTCACATGCATTTGCACTATATGTGGTACACGTACATGGGCAAAAGCTGCCCACTAAGGCAGATGTAGAAGTTGGTAAATCACAAAATTTTTACTTTGTTTCATCTGTTCACATCTGTGCTTATTGTCAGCTAAACTGAGATAATTTCTATCCAACTTAAAATTTGCATGATTTATCATTTCCAGATGCTGGGTTGATGTGTTTTCATCCTGTCTATTGATTGAAAAAATAAAATAGTAAGCACTTAAGGATTAAAGATTCTGATGTAGATCCTGAACAGCGTTGGACAACTAGTGTCTCTTAAGTCAAATATTAAACTTCTTAGCAGAATCCTGAGGGAGATTCACCTCATTTGCTGTGACCTATTTTTTATTGCAAAAAAAACTACACAGAAAGAGAACACAACAAATTGCTTAAATGTACTTCCTTGAGTATATTTACTACAAATATTTTTGTGTGTACCTTGAAGGCTGTTTTCATCTGCGATCTGCATAATCTCATGAAAAAACAGGATGGTGTCAGTCAAGTATGAAGATACTAGACTTGCAGGAGTGCACCTGTGTTATAAATTTACCTGTCCAATTGAGTGACAGAGACTAGTCAATTAGAAATTTGTGATTTATTAAAGCAAGCGACAAGTAAGCAAAACAGCGCTGGGGCAGCCGGGGAGTCTCCTGCTCCACCAACGGCCGACCACTTAACAGTCTTTCAGTCCTCTCTTTATACTTCTCGTCTCCTTGTCAGTGGTCAGTTTCTCCAATCACAATCCATTTTCACTCGCGCCTTCTTTCGAATCTTCCAATTGCAATCTACTTTGTTTTCCTCCTGTCTTGTTGTCAGACAGGTTCTGTCTTGTTTCCAGGGGTATTCAAGGTGTTAGGTGACGATTTCTTATCACGCCGTTCCATCTTAACACGTGTCACAGGACTTAATTGCGTCTGACACAAAGTTTGATGAACAAAACAGTTCACAGTTTATCACAATCCCCCCTTTTTCTTTTCACCATTTTGTTCATCAAATCGCTTAAGCTCCTGCTGGAATATACAGGGTCATTTGAATTACATAGAAAGAAAAACTGGGTGGTCCTGTGGTAACAGTAGTCTTTAACACTTTTTGAGCTTGTATTAAGTTTACACAGATTAAAGCAAACAAGTACCCAATGTTAAGGTTTTTATTTCTAATTGAAACTTCCCTTTTTAGCC
>NW_010556729.1:0-59351 GCF_000687285.1 Phaethon lepturus
ATAAAATATTATATAAATTATATATATAAAATATAAAATAAATATTTTGAAAGCTATTTAACTTAGTCACACAGATTACATAAACTTTAATTCTTTGCATATCTCAAAAATCCCTGATCACAGAATCACTGAATCACTAAGGTTGGAAAGGACCTTCAAGATCATCAAGTCCGATCATTAATCCAGTGCCACCACATCCCCTAAACCATGTCCTGCAGCGCCACATCCACACGTTTTTTGAACGCTTCCAGAGATGGCGACTCCACCACCTCCCTGGGCAGCCTGTTCCAATGCCTGATCACCCTCTCGGTAAAGAAATTTTTCCTAATATCCAATCTAAACCTCCCCTGGCACAACTTGAGGCCATTTCCTCTTGTCCTATCACTAGTTACTTGGGAGAAGAGACCAACACCCTCGTCGCCACAACCCCCTTTCAGGTAGCTGTAGAGAGCGATAAGGTCTCCCCTCAGCCTCCTCTTCTCCAGACTGAACAACCCCAGTTCCCTCAGCCGCTCCTCATAAGACTTGTGCTCCAGACCCCTCACCAGCTTCGTTGCCCTTCTCTGGACACTCTCCAGCACCTCAGCGTCCTTCTTGTAGTGAGGGGCCCAAAACTGAACACAGGATTCGAGGTGCGGCCTCACCAGTGCCGAGTACAGGGGCACGATCACTTCCCTACTCCTGCTGGCCACACTAGTTCTGATACAAGCCAGGATGCTGTTGGCCTTCTTGGCCACCTGGGCACACTGCCGGCTCATATTAAGCTGGCTGTCAACCAACCACTGATGTTACAGAAGGAAGCAAAACTGGTAATCTATATTAAAGGAGTTTCATTTGAATCCAATTGTACTAGATAGTTTTGTACATGACATTTTCAGAACTTTTCTGTATGAAGCAAATGCCTTGCAATGTTGTTATAAGTCTGTACTAACTAATAAGATAAAAACTTGGCTGAGTACATAAATATCTAATTATACCTCTTTAATTCTGGCTAGTCCGTGCCTCTTTTTGTACTCATCTTCAGATTAACACAGGATGCAGAAGTGACAGTCATACCAAGCTGGAGCTCGGAGTAAAAAGGAAAGGGGTGAAATCTTAACAAAATCCATGGAGACTGGATTGACCAAAGAGACACCTTAAATCTGTTTTAGAAAGTCATAGTATCTTAGGCAGCCTGTAGAAAATAATAAAAAGAAAAGCAATAGATAAACTTGCAGCATGTTCACTTCAGGGCTTGAAGTTTGAGGTCGTAGTGCCTTGCTTGTTTGTCATTCTGCTAGCCAGAACTTTATCATTTTAATCTATTCCAAACTATTACAGAAAGAAGCTTCTCTGTAAATGTCTTTTTGATAATATTAGATTGTCATCTTTTCATTTTTAAATTTAATCAGGAGCCTACATTTTTTAATAACTTCCTTCTGTCTGTTGCTCTAATTTGCTGTTTCCTATGTAAAAGTAAAAAAACCATGGGTTTAATCTCCCTCCTTGTAAAATTAAGATTTAATGAAACACACATTGTTACTACTGTAAAACTATAAATGATGGTGTTTTATTAGCTCATAAAGTAATGTTCAATTTTTTTACCTTTTTATAGCAAAGCGTATATTTTTATGTATTTTGAAGGTTATACAGTGGCTTAAAAGAGGAAGTGAAGTATTGTTTTAAACAAAAATGAAACATTTAGGAATTATGTATTTCATTTGTAGGGGAACGGTAAAATGTGCTGGTGATACTTGAAAAGAATCAAATTCACATGTTATCTCATCTAATAGATTCTAATGACAACAGAAAATACACTATTGGGTTAATCCCAGTAGGGAGTCAAGCCTCAGCCGCTGCTCACTCACACCCCCCCAACAACACGGGGGTGTGAATCTGAAGAGTGAAAAGTGTGAGAACTCTTGGGTTGAGAAAATGACAGTTTAACAGGAAAAGCAAAAGCCACACATGCAAGCAAAGCAAAGCAAGGAATCCATTCACCACTCCCCATGGGCAGGCAGGTGTTCAGCCATCTCCTGAAAAGCAGGGCTCCATCATGTGTAGCTTATACTTGGGAAAACAAACACTATAACCTCAGATGTCCCGCCTTTCTCCTTCTTCCCCGTATTACTGAGCATGACATCATATAATGTGGGATATCCCTTTGGTCACTTGGGGTCAGTTGTCCCATATGTGTCCCCTCCCAACTTCTTGTGCACCCCCAGCCTTCTTGCTGGTGGGGTGGGGTGAGAAACAGAAAAGACCTTGACGCTGTGCGAGCACTGCTCTGCAGTGACTAAAACATCATTGTGTCAACAACAATGTTTTGGCTGCAAATCCAAAGCGAAGCACCGCACTAGCTACTATGAAGAAAACTAACTCTATTCCAGCCAAACCCAGAACACTTCTGTGTATTGTTCTCTTCACAGCTCTGGAAAATATTATGCAATCAGCTTAAGTTACAGACCCTGTGCTTTGATAATACACTATAAATGGATCCTGAATGAGACCTTTAGGCCTCACCTAAATATGAATATTAAATAGCAGTGATAAATTATAAAATCGAGGGAGCCCACTTTGATTTGCAAGGAGTTTTTATCAGTATTTGCATGCAAATAGAAAAAGAACAAAAATCTGAGGAATAACACTTCTGTTGTCTGGAGGATCTGGTATGCCTGAGAACTTCCCATGGATGTGGTTTATTGAGTAGGCACTGACATATTAAAAAAAGACAACTGCAACCACGAAGAAAGGACTAGGCTCAAAGTCAGTTTATGTAAACCTGCGTGAATGGGTATCAAGGTTGTCTTTTTTTTTGGTAGAGGCTTCTGTTATCAATTACATGGTACAAACTGGATACAATATGCTGCCTTGGGGACATATTGCACTAGGTTTGTTCAGCACAGTACCCAGGGTGATGTAGAATCAGTTCCGCGTACCTCAATAAGCAGAGTCTAAATCTAAAGATTAATGAACTTTGGCATTTATGGTGCAAACTTTCAACTGTTCTCTGCTTCCTGTAACAGGCTGAATTAGAAGCATGTATGCACATGGCTAGAAGTGTTAGGGGAACTTAGATTCAGACCTGGGTTTTACAGTTACTGTAACCTGTAGTGTGTAGGTCAGGAGGTTCTCAGGCTCCAACAAGCTCACGCCGTCATGATTCTAAGAGCAATTCAGAACTGTTCACTTTTACTATCTGGCTTTAATTTAATGCATCCTTAGGCTGTGAAATTCACCTAAATTGTGAGAACTATTTAAGTTTGTTTAAGAAGCTGTGTTAGTTTCTCTCCAGCAGACAAAATATGATTAAAGTTTTTTAAAAGCTCTCCAAGACACATAGAAGAAAAAAAAGTTACTAAAAGTGAGCTAAGCACACACTTCATCAAAGAAGTGTTCTGGTGCCTAAAGACATGTAAAATGGACATGCTGTTCTCCACCAAGAACCATTTTCAGGCTGCCTGAGTGGTGGACTGTTCTGGTAGGGAAAATGATTGGTGTCTTTTATGCAGGATGCCTGAAGAGATATCTTGAAATTAGAGCTCATGGAGCCCTGAATAGCCAAGGACCTGTGAGGTCCACTGTGAAGCAAGCCATAAGATCAAAATATAGCTTAAACCTAAATGTATTCCTTTACCACACCGTGACAATAGGGAACCCCCCCCCGACAATTAAAATAATTGTAGTCATGTAAAAATTAAAACAGATGTATCATTTTGTTCCAGTGACCCAAGGAGAATACTAATGAGGCAACCTCTGAATAAGAATAACTAATAAAAACCTTTTTATAAGGTAGTTGATTTAATTTGCCTATAGAACTTAGCTAGTAAACACACTATTAACACTTTAAATTCAAATTGTTCAACATAATTTTTAAGCCCATACATGAGCTGCATGGCATTCTAAGGAACAAAGCTTGCCTGTAAGTTGCTTCTGGAATACAAAAAGGTGAAAGTAGCTTTGGGCAAGAGTTGGATGGTTTTGTTCTACTGCTGTTCTCACTGAAGAGAGAGTCTTTGCTTATACTCCAAATTCCAGATTAGTTAAATAAACTAGAATTCCCGCCCAAATTCAGCCATCCTTTTTTAAGTATACAGCTTGCTCTTTCACTAACGATATTTTAATTTTTTATACTATTACAATTACTTCTACACTTCAAATAGTTACAGATGACCTTTAGCGGCCTAAAGTATGTACAACTTTATTATTTTAGGTGCATGAGACATATGTCTTATAAAACTGTCTGTTATGTTTTCGGGCACCAAAACTGTCTGGTCAACTAGTAGATGTAAATTTATGATATAAGGTACTCACCTTAAGAAGATCAGAGGTGTTAAAAAGATGAGTATGAATATCTTTAGGAAAAGGACCATAGAATCATAGAATCTTTGGGTTGGAAAGGACCTTTAAAGGTCATCTTGTCCAACCCCCCTGCAATGAGCAGGGACATCTTCAACTAGAGCAGGTTGCTCAGAGCCCCGTCCAACCTGACCTGGAATGTTTCCAGGGGTGGGGTAGCTGCCACCTCTCTGGGCAACCTGTGCCAGGGTTTCACCACTCTCATTGTGAAAAATTTCTTCCTTATCTACTTGAAATCTGCCCTCTTTTAGTTTAAAACCATTACCCCTTGTCCTATTGCAACAAGGCCTGCTAAAAAGTCTGTCCCCATCTTTCTTATAAGCCCCCTTTAAGTACTGGAAGTCTGCAAAAGGTCTGCCTGGAGCCTTCTCTTCTTCCAGCTGAACAACCCCAACTGTCTCAACCTGTCCTCATAGGAGAGGTGTTCCATCCCTCTGATCATTTTTTCCCATTGCAGTTGGCCCATTTTTTTCTAGTGTGTGCAGACATAAGACATTTTCTATCCTACTGTATTGTATGCAATATCAACCACATATTTGATTTAACTGACAATTCTGTCATTTTAAGTAGCTATTATTGCTTTCAAAATATTTTTCCTTCTAAATAGCCAAATTATTCTTGTTTTCATGCTCATAGTCATGTTGTACTGTTTAATTTCAAAATGTTAATTAATCTGCCCTCCAGAAATGTCAGACAGTGCCGCTGCCACCATTGTTTGGCAGTCTGTGTCTGTGCTGAGCAGCACGCCTCTGTGCTTTTGTAAGGAGGTGGGAGTCGTGCGGGAAGGTGTGTTAGTGACTGTGTATGCATTGTGAATGGAACTTGTAATTTGTAATGTTGACTGATTTAATATTTGTAGATTTGACTCAGCAACTGACTAGGAGAGCGATGTACTAGACAGTGGTGTTTTGCTGTCTTGTAGCTTCAACACTGCTCTTGGAGTCCTGTAGGTTCAAGCGTACAGGATTGCCTCACCTCAGAAGTGAGACTTCTTAACTTTGTTACTAAAAAAAGAAGTGGTACAACCTCTCATTCATTTCAGAGGTGGCTAAAAAGGTGTTTTGTGTTTGCATATCTTTGGTACTACAAGTTACCTTCAGGACGCATGAATGATTCTGTTGGAACTAAAAGCAAATGGGGTCAAAGATGTCCTTTGCCTGCTTCCTCCTACCATTTCTGTAACACTGCTGGAGGTTTCTATCCCCACATTTCTGCTGACATAACTACATATTGCATTGCTTATTCAAATGAGTATGTGAAATGATCTGTGTAGAAAGCAACAAGTATTTATTTAGTTTGTTTGTTGTTGTTTTTTTAACAGTTTTTGTTTTCCTTAACCTAGATGATTTCACAGATCTGGCTTAGGGAAGGCTTAAACAGTTGTGTCAATGTAACTGGCAGGAGAGAAGTGTGGGAACAAACAGCTGACAGTGGGTGAGAGGTGAGAATGATTTAAACCAGACAAGTCTCCAGCGTAAGTCTTTGATGTAACCAGACAGCTATATTCCAAAGAAGTGAAAATGAAAATTCTTGGAGATGGTGTCAGTGTTCAATACGACCATAATTTCATATTTATACAAGTTCATTAGCAAAATACTGTTGAGTTCAGTTATTCTGAAATCCACTGAAGTCAACGGTATGCAGTAGTCAATAGATACTTTCTGCCTCTTAGTATCACATCCTACATTATCCCTAATGTGGTGTAAACGTGAGCTGTGTTAAAATAAACTCCCTCCCTTCTTCCACTCCTGCTCTTGGCTGCGTATGTCCAGTATTTCCCTTGAGTCAGATCCAGTGACAGAAATTTAGCCCACCACTAAAAGAATAAACCCAAACCAAACAAAAAATAGTTTTCCATTAGACTGGGTTGCTGAAGTGACTCATCCTGCAGCTGTGGATTAGTTACATCTGATGCAAGGGAGTGAAACAGCAGCTGGGGCTTGGGGAAGAGACCACCCTGGTCAGTGACAGCTCACGGTTTCTCCAAACATGCTGTCATTTTCTGGAAGAAGCAGTCTCACCCTCCAGCCCACTTCCTTCCCCTTCTGTCAGCATGAGCATCTGTGTGGCAATGACGTGGAGCTGAAGAACTGACCTGTGGTATTACTAGCCCAGACCAAGTTTACGAAATAGTGATGCAAACTCATACATTGCCATAAAGGAAAGGACAGTGCAGATCAGGCTTTAGTGGCTAGGACTAAAGTGAGGCTGCTTTTCGTATCAGGGGTGCTTGCTTAAAGTGCATGCAAGGCTCTGGGTTCAGGATATAGCTCTAAGGAGTCTTAATCTAATCTAAACCATGCCTTCTGCCCTCATGCTGCATCTTCCCTTTCCCTCCTTTACATCTGGGCCAGTATTCTTGTGATGCGATGATGGCAACCAAGTTTGGAGAAAAAATCTGGTCAAAACATAAATCCATTTTCAAAGCAACTGTTTTTTGACAATAGGACTGCTCAAATCACCTCATTGCTTTATCAGGTGAATAACAACAGAAACAGAAAAAACTCTGATCGTGGTAGTTCTGATTTTAGACCTAGTCAGGCAGCTAATGGATGAATCTCACCCTTAAATGTATCTACTGTGTGTTGATGCAAGTAAGAAACAACTCTAATCTGGTGGTTCCCTGACATCCCAAGAGTGAACAGCTGTATGATGTTAGAAGTTTCATTGTGGAAAGACAGACGTGGCAATTTTTTTCCATTTTAGCATTTCTTTTTCAGACACTTAGAGTTTTATCCCTGTATTGCTAATTGGTGATAATAAAACTGGAACAATGTTAATTATCCCTCTGCTATTTTGAAGTCTAACGTAGTAGAAGAAATCAGTGATCAGAATCTTCATCAGTGGAAGAAATAATTTTTCTTCCTGGTGTGATTTCTTTATGAAGCCAAAGAGAGGGTATAGAAATGGGTTTCCTGATAAAGATGATGATCAAAAGAATGATTCTATAATAATTGCAGCTGTGAAGAGCTGTTTGTTTATTACAAAATGGAGGCTTTGTTTTTCTTAATTGTTGAATTAAATCTGGGTAAATTTGTGTAACTCATTTTGGAGGGGAGATGAACTCATAAATTGGCTGTGAAAATACTCAGTTTGAGTTTTCAGCATACCATACGGTTATAAATTCTCTTGCCTTTCCAATCTGCCAGAAGGTTTCAGACCCTCTGAGAGACCAGGGGAAAAAAAAAATCCCTTTTACTCCCACCAGTTAAAGACTTTTTGTATGAGGATGGTGGATCTGAAGATCATTATCTTTCTGTAGCATAATGATACAAGGCTTTTTCAAGGAAAAGCCTCCAAAGAATGAGTCCCAGGGGTATTGCGAGTAGGGAGTTCAGACCCTGGGCCTGGTGGCCACAGCAAGGAAGGTGGGTCACAGTCAGCTTCAGAAATTCTTGGTGGCTGGGGAGGATGGTAACATGTTGTCTTTGGTGGTGTATGTGACTGTGGCGGGTAGATACTGCTAGGAGTCCCAGAGGACTGACGGAGGCTTCCCTTTAGCCAGTGGATCATCATTTTGCTGTCTGTGGGCTGACACATTTTATTGCCTTTCCTTTTCTCCCTCATGCTTCTCTTGAGATTTCCCTGTCCTATTTGTACAGAAGGGGGAAATACACAACAGAGTTTGGTGAGGAGGTACCATGTGCATGTTGCAGTTTGAAGGCTGAGCCAGCGTTGCAGACCAGGTTCAGGTCCAAAGGCAAATTAGGGGTAAGAAACAGCTCCCTGTTTAAGAAAATTCCATTCATCTGTGCAACTCCAAGACAAGACTGTTTTAATGACAATAGGGGACCCTGACATGGATTAGTTTTGCCCAGCACATGTACCTTGACATATCCTGCACTGGTGCAGCTGCACACTGACTGATAGACCTGGGCAATTCTTTCAAACCTGGGTTTAAAAAGTTTGGATGTTTTTTCAGAGATAAACATAAAAAATAATAATTTTCATTTAACAATTGCTACTTCAAATGTTTCTTTTGATACAAAATGACATGTTTTGTTTTGTGGTTATGAGATTGAATTTTAACCTTTATTTTAAATTTGTTTCCTATTTCAAACAAAAATGTCTCTTTGAAGGAAAATGTACAAGAAAATGCTTTTATTTGAAATTTGCACTCAGAAAATTGTGATGGTAAAAACATTATATCTGTATTTAATTTTTTCCTCCAATGAAACTGTTACCTAAATTAAATCAAAATTAATGATTAATTTGGGATCTCTGAAGCTCCTTTTTTTTTTTTTAGCAAAATTCAATATTTTCTTCAATACTCTATACTGCTCTTTAGATAACTCATGAGGCACAGTCATCTAACTGTAGAAAAGTAGACTGGTCTTTACCCTGTTTCATCCTTGTTCCAGGAAGAAACGTTTATGGAGGCATTTGTGGGATACTTTACTCCCAGTTTCTTTCCCAAGTGATCTTGCCACAGGCTTCTCTTTATGGAGTGGTGAAAATAGGTTTTGTATGTGCAACCTTTAAAATAACAAAACAATAACTTTTTGCCATGATTTGATGAATTGATTCACAATCAGTATAATGTCCAATGAAAAATTAATTACGCTGATCAATCTTATAAATTCATACAGTTGTCTCACTGAGAGCTCTAGTCTTTCTGTTTTATTCTCTTCTGTTCTAACCTAAACCAAACAGATTCTCAAAGGATGAAAAACCTTCAGTGCCTTTTTGGTGCTGTTCTAGTTACAAAAATGAATTGCATATTAATTTTACTGTGGGCTCTTGGACCTTTGCTCCACCAACTTTGGTATCACATTCCCATCTCTAGCATCTGTATAGGTCTAGGTAATAGATCTATAGAAGGTAATGGTAAGCAGTTTTTCAGAGTTGTTCATTGTTGACCTGTCTCTGCTCCTTTACTAATTTCAGCTGAAACAAAAACAAATTATGCTAAGTGTTTCTGGAAATCCTTCCTTTCAGAGGAATTAAATAGATAGCTTGAGATAGTAAAGTTTTCATAAAACTGTACTTAAAATTTGCAAAAAAATGTCCTCGTCTGCAAATTCTACTGAATATGTGGGTTTTTACTGCCCTGAACAGAAGGATGAATAATAACTTCAGGACTTAACCCTGTGTACTTTTTTCTTTGAACTGACAGTATTAATTTCTAGTGATATTTATCCTTTTTTCTTTTGGCTTCCTTTAGTAGATGAATATATGTGGAGCTTTTAAAAATTGCTTCAGTGGAGCTAGTAGAGAGGGAATTACACAAAACCATTCTGTCTCCCAAACAACAAAACACTTGAAACAGCTAATTATTTTCATGTTTGTGGGTGTCCCCTACATTAAGACTTTTCTGAACTCCCACGGTTCTAGACTGTCCTGGTTTCTGACCTCCCAAGTAAAAAATCCAGTGGAAATACAATGTCAAAACACTCCTCCTTGATCTCTCTGAAAAGGCCCTTTCTTGTCATAGTTTCAAGCTCCTCAGCTGCAAATCTATTAATTACACAACAGATAATTGGGTCCATATAAAATCCACAAAAAATCACCTCAAAACAGCAACAGAGGCTAGATCTCTTTGAAAATTAACTAATACTAGTAAAGGTTTATAACATAGAATATTCAAGCACATTCTTCATTATTATTTGAAAAAAAAATTCTAAATATTGTCTCTTGGGCACTTCTATTGCAACAGAAAAAGTTCGTTTCTTTTTTTTTTTTTTTTTTTGTTTTTCATCTAAAATTGTAAGGACAGCTTTAAAAAATTCCCAGAATGACTGAAAATACTACTGAAAAGAGTCTGTCTCTGTCTTGTGTACACTCTCCCTTCAGGTATTTGTACACATTGATGAGTACACAACGTGTACTCATGTACACATATTTAAAGTACATACACAATGTACACAATGAGCCTTTTCCTCTACAGGCTAATCAGTCTCAGCTCTCTCAGCCTTTTCTCACAGGACAGATGCTCCAGACACTTAATCATCTTCATGTCCGTTCGTGGGAGTTGCTCTAGTATGTCCATGTCTCTCGTGCTGGGGAGCCCAGAACTGGACTCAGCACTCATGGGAGTTGCTCTAGTATGTCCATGTCTCTCATGCTGGGGAGCCCAGAACTGGACTCAGCACTCCAAGTGTGGCCTCACCAGGGCTGACTAGAGGGGCAGGATCACCTCCCTCCACTTGCTGGCAATACTTTGTCTGTTGCAGCCCAGGACATCATTGCCACCTTTGCTGCACTGGCTCGTTGCTGGCTCATGTTCAACCTAGTGTCCGCCAAGACCCTCAGGTCTTTTTCTCACAAGATACTTTCCTGATGGGTGGTCCCCAACATTATATTGCTGCATGGCGTTGTTCCTCCCCAGGAGCAGGACTTCTCACTTCTTATTGAGCCCCGTGAGGTTCAACCTGTGAAGTTCAACCTGACATTGCATTTTCACTGTCAGCCTGTTTCTCCATGTTGCAGTCATCCTGCTTTGCTAATATGATCATTTTGCTGCTCCTGTGAAAAGGTATTTCCTCACCTAGTGTAAAATAAATTATGAGATTATATTTGCTTCTCTTGAAGCTTGTCTCCAAATCAGACTATATTTGTGCAGGCTTTTTACTCTGTAACCAAGTGTTTCTTTCTCAGATGTAATTTGTGAGTATTTAAAGTAAAAAATAAGCCTTGGGTTGATTTCCTGCTAACTCCAGATTATTTTGTATCTTTATTGAAACTATGTATATATAACAATTTGCTAAGGGAAATTGGCATAATCTTATGTCTAATGTCTATGTCCAATGTCTTTCTGTCTAATATATTCAATCTCATTAAATGTAGAACTCTGTAAGAACAACCAATAATTATTTTAAAGAATCTTCTTCTGGGTAAACATTGTGCTGAGATCTGTATGAATGCATTTTGGATTATCAGAAGGTCATGTGCCTTGGAACAAAGATAAAACCCTATTTCTGTTTTAAAATGGGATCAGTTTATCCGTGTTATGTGATAACTATTATGAGCCTCATTTATTTCATTTCCATGGCTCAACTAAATTATGTTACTACATAACTACTACATTCTATTTTAACAACAGTCATTTTGGGAATAAGTGCAGACATTTGCAGAACTAATAAGGAAATCAATTTTTCTGAAGGCTTTGGGAAAATTGTTTTTTTCAAAACCTCTTATGGAGCTGTTTTTGAAAAAGTTCTTTCAATATTTTATTCTGAAGTGAAGTCCTAGTCTTCCAAATTTACCTTTCCAGTTGTGATAAAAAAGTACCAAGTGGACTCTTTAAGCTTCACGTCTAAGATATATTAAATGCTTGCTTATTGCTGAACGTAAGTAATGTCATTAGGAATTTATAGTAGTGACCACTGTTGATAAGGCTGAAGTGAAAGGTTTTTTAACACTGGATCTTTAACATGGTTAGAAAACCCATACAATCTTTAACCTTGCCAGTGGCCTAATAAATTCAATAAACTTCCAAATAATGTAAGGAAAATGAAGTAATGAAAATATTTTCAGTGGCTACCGTCTCTTCCACTCTTCTGCCTTACTCAGAGTTAATCTATGTTAGTTTTTCCCCTGAACCCTTTTCCCAGCCAATGTCAGGTGCTTCACTGCTTGTAAAAATCCTGTCTCATACATACCCACATGGAGAATGACTCTTCAATATATCAACACAGATAGCTTATTTTTCCTTTTTTTTTTTTATTGTTTCTGAAACGGATGTGATTTTCTAGAGGATTTTGATTTTTTACTGAAAAAAATTTTGATTTTTGCCCATGTGATTATATATCCAAACTTTTACACCCATGAATCTCTGTGTATAATCCCTAAGTCACTAATAACTATTTTTTAAAATTTTGGAAAACTTTTCTATTTTTTCTTTAAAAATAGACAAAAAAAGCCCCAGAGAATACCTCCGAAAAAACAAAACCTGTGGAAAAATTGGGGGAGGTAACCCAGCTTCTTTATGAGCAGAGGAAAAAAAGATATTTACATTTTTTAGTTGTTATTCTGGACGAGCTTAATAGGTTGAGACACCAGAATGTTCCGTACAGAGTCATTCTGAAGAGTGCCATCCAAAAATCACAGTCATTCCCACCGCCCAGGCAGTAGCCAGCTGTTCCCACAGGGTGTATTAGCAAAACCTTTCCATGTCAGCAAAGTCTTTAGATCAAATTTCACTTCTCCAAAAGTTATCTGACACCATCGTTGCAAAAAATCTTACATAACTGAGAATGAATTTGCACATATAGGGCTGTAATTTGTGTCTTCAGGAAAAGTATCTAAAACCTCAATGCACAAAAACAAAAGCACAGTGGAAAAATAGAAGTATTTGAAAGGGGAACACCTTCCTCTGGCTTTCCTCTATCAGAATAAAGCTAAATCTAAACTGATCATGCTTAGATTTGTAGTATATAGGTGAAGATCTAGAACATCAGTTGGTACAGGGCTCATGAGCACGTGCTGGCACTAAAAGAACTGAAGGGTGACTGTGGGGTGGGTGAACAGATTTGGGTTGTCTGAGAAAAAAGTTATGGAAATAGCAACCCCCCCTTTTTTTCTAAAACTTGCAGATCACAACTTACATGCTGTAGAACTTTAAAAAAGCTGTTCCTTACCCAAATTTGACTTCCTAATAAATGACATGTGACTCAAGTGACCATGACATGCATATTTCTGAAAGGAGATGAAAGGTAGTCATTTGTCTACTTTTGTAACCTACTTGGAATGCTTAGATATCTTTTGTGCAAAGTCTGTTTCTGGCCCCCATTAATTAGATGTTTCTTAATCAAAGTTCTTTTCCAACAACACAAGTTCAATTTGCCATGATCCTTTAGGCCTTGAAACCATTTTCTATTTGTTGAAGTAAATGCTTATATTTTACATTCATAAGAATAATAAATAATAACACCATGAATCACATAAACCTAACTAATCCCATTGTTTGAAATTATATTAGAGGCTTGATACTGTCTTTATGAGTAATGTTGCTGGAGCTGTGGCTGCAAGATGATGGATGACCTTGCCTGTTAAATTGCTGCTATATAGACTGGTTCTAAAAACCAGTTTAAACACAAAATGGAATCAAAATGTCATAGCAGCATACAGACTTATATATCTGTCCTTTTCATGTAATTCAGATTTTCTTTATTAGAGAGTAACCCTGTGCAACTGAGATGGTTAAATATGTGGTGGAGAGGAAGAAACGTGCTTATGAAGTTTAGCAATTTAAGGTATTCTTCCCCTCATAATACTAAAATTTTGCAGTACATTATTCCATAGTAATAACTATTCCTCTTTGGATGGTGGGACGAATGAGAGTAGCGACTGACTCAGCCATATCCAGCTACTGATGATTAGCACCATCAAAGTATTGTCTCTCTTGCTCTTCAAAAATACTGCGGATGCTTTTTTTCCCTCTTCTGGAAACATCTATCTGTCTAGCAAGCAAAAAAGCAAGCAATTATATGTGTAATGCCATATGTAAAAAACCTTGTCCCTTTTGCACCAGGAAGCTTACATATTTGCAGGGAATCACTGAAAGAGCAACAGCTCACAGTAGAAGTAGCATTATTTCCTCATCATCACCACTCTGGTTTTTACTCATTTGGGCAGATGCTTGTTAGTAGACCCAACAGATAACATGACATTTTGCCAAAATACTAATGCAAGTGTTTATTTATTTCATTTTTATTTCTCTGATGTTATGTTTGTTCTGTTAGGCAGGACTCTGATTGTGGCAAATTAGACGCTGGTGGATGGGATACCTTATCACATGAAATTATGGGGCGAGCAGTATTTTTGAATGATCTTTTCAGTGTAGAAAATTTACAGTGACCTATGCTTTATCTCACTTTCTTTTGAAGGTTAATATTGGTCTTTCAATTTTCGGATTACCTCATTAGTGTACTAGTTACAAGTTTTCATTAACAAAGCTGTTCTATAAATAACGTCATGCTAGTGAAGCATGTACCAAATTTGTTGTTGGACTTGCTCATAATTTATCTTCAGCTGAGCAAATTGCATGGAATAGTTATTAAATTTATTCATTTATCAAAATTCATACACAAATGAGGTATGTTATTTGTTATTTTTCTATCTAATGTAAGTCAAAATAAGTCCATCAAATTAAATGGAACTAAAGTCAAGCTGAAGACTAACTCATTTATCTTCACAGTCCCGTACAAACTATATATTGCCTCCTGGATGCTTAGTTTGTAAGAAAAAAAATACAAGTATTAAGTAAAAGTTATAACAGCTTACTAGGACATTACTAGAACAATTCTGGATCTTGTTTATCTACTCTGCAGAATGCAATATGAATTTGTCTTTCTTTGTAAATGAGTTTCCATTCTGGTATCACCTGAGTTCTGGGGAAATGTATGTCACTTCATAACTTGCCATTCTTTATATCACACTGTGTTTTTTACAGTTGCTTTTTTTTTCATCTTCCGTTTAAGTATCACCTAGCATAAAGAGCTCAAACGAAACATTCAGATCTGAGTGTCCAACAAACTTTGGGTCTGGATATGTTCGTCTTGAAACAACATAAAACTTTATGTATTTCATAGTATGTGCAATGGAATATCTTTGTTTTAAATGCCTCTGTTCCAGACTGACTGCTCAAGAAAAATCATTTTGGACTATAAGTACTCCTTTGAAAATAAAAAGCAGTGAAAATGAAAATATGAAGCACCATTACTAGAGCAGTAATGAATTCTTGAATTTGAAAAAAATAACATTCTAAACCAGTAAGTGTGTGAGTGGTGTCCATTTCTGTTTTGTGGTGGTGTTCTGAAACTTCATAATGGCAAGAGAAATGTCAGTCCTGTTACAGTTTCTATTCTAAAAGTTTGAGCAGAAGAATCCAACCAGCATGCTTATCTCTCAGTTGCAAGCTGCTTTCCTTGCTTATTCAGGTGCCAAAAATTCCAGCTGCCCAATATCCTACTGTGAAAATCTTCAATTTCCCCTGGCAGCTTTTATGAAACAGCAAACATTATCATTATGAAAACCTTATAGCAGATCTTAAGTTGAAAACGCTGGGGACAATCTAAAACCAACTCAATAAAAACAGGGTTTGCTTGCTGGTTTGATTATTCATGCTCAAACTCATTTAAGGAGAATCCTCTTTTCTGTAACAGATCTGAGATTGCTGTGAAGTTTTTCCAGAGGTGGTAGAATTGAGAAGCATCAATGGCGTTGAGGATGCTTCACTTAGTGGCTACAGGCTTGGCTGTAAGTGGTTCTCTTTAGGAAACGCAGCAACAGAAGGCAGCGTGGGGTTGTTTGCTTCAGGAATGTTAGGAATCAGAGAATTCATCAACTTTCTCAGCTCTAATAATAACTTATAGAACACTTGCAAAGCCAAGGATACAAAATATCTGTGTGGGGTTGTTTGTTTCTTGTTTAGTTGGTGTCTGTTGTTTCTAGGCTGCTTGCAGAGGGCATTTCTCTCCAGTGACTGTGCTCATCAGGTTTCTATGGGCACAGAACTCCAATTCTGAGTCTCTTATGAGCTAATTTGAACTAAATAAAAATTGTTTTTCATTACTGACCCAGCAGTTCCATTGTCAAATATGCAACATCTAATTGCACAAAAGCTCTTTGTACTACACTGTTCATGTGCTTAAAAACCAGCATCTTACTCTCTGTCTCACTTTGATTCTCAAATAACATTTTGAAATGCATGAACTTTAGACATATGATGGCACTGTTGTGCCTAAACTAACTCTGTTTAGTGATTACATGCTCCTCGCCACGTGTAGTTTTGTTGTTCAGAAAAAAGCAACCCCAAGAAAACTCCAGAAAGTAGTCTTTGTAGTTTTTTAAAGAAAACTTATTAATAGTTCATCTGTTTGCACCCCATCAATGACTTCCAACCTCATTTATCAACCAACTTCTTGATCTCTTTTAATTTTTTAATATTGTCAATCATTTCTGGCACTGCTTTTTCTTCTCTGTGTTTTCAAAAGTGTAGGATAAGTATTTGATATATTTTTTTCTTGTTTTGATTGTTTACTATCAGCATAACTTATTTCTGGCAACTCATGGAGACTGATTCCACAGCCAATGTTCCTAAATGGGCTTTTAGCAGAACTCCGGGCCTGCAATAGGTGTGCACAACCCAGTGAGTCTTTTGTAGCCCTTACGACCCTGGAAAACTTTCAGTCTAGTTGCTCAAGATAAGAGAGGTATATCCTGCAGGAAGCCAGATAGAAGGCTTCCTGCCTCCTATACAGGAACAACAAATTGGACCTCAAAGGTCAGGGAATCTGGGAAGGGCAAGTGAAGGGAAGCTGTGTCCTTTCATTTTCTAGCTAGCTGAAGCTGGCAAAGTTTCAGTGGCTTGGTTTTGCTTGAGAATTTTTGTTTGAAAATAAAAGTTATCTTAAAAGAAAAAGTCCAGGGATTCATGGTTCTCAGAAACTTTCGCTCTGTTCTTTGAGTCAGTTCATGAGGCTCCTGGTTTGCAGCAGCAACAGCAGTAGCAGACACAGATGACTCAGTTTGCAGCACTTTGCTGTTTGTTTCCCTCCAGGGAAACAAGCGGCAAGTATAAATAGTGCTCCCTTCCCCTGTAGTTGGCTGATAAATTGCATGCAAAGCTTTTTTTTAATTATTATTTTTTTTGCCCATGGAATATCAGTCACCATCTAGAAGCTTATCCTAGTGTTTTAGACATCTATAACTTCCCCATGTTCTTCCTGTAATATGTAAAACTGTGGTATATGTCTGCCTGATAGGTTGTTGCTGGAATGTCCAGATTGCTAAAGTTAAATTTATATCTGTTAGCACTGGAGTGTCATTCTGGCCAATAGATGTGTTATCAATTGCTTGGCTGGAAGACAACACAAATGATTACTCTTACAGAACTATTAGGCAATTACAGAATGAGACAGGTATGAGTGACAGCTCCTCAGGAAGTGATTAAAGTTAGAGAGGACTACAACGTGAACAACAGTCAGCAGTCTCGTGATTTTGAAAGATGCCAGAGAAAAGGAAGCAAAAGTAGAAAAATGGCTTATGAGTGAAGTGATCCTTCCACCCTTCTGAGCTGAGGTACTGTGTCCATTTTTGAGTGCTGTGGTTGAAGGAAGGCAGACCAGCTGCAGGATAACTAGACAAAAGTCACAAAAGTGATGATAGAGGTAGGAAACTTGACTTATGAATACAATACAAACACTTTGCAGTTGTTTAGAGAAGACTTACAGAAAAAGATAACTAAATGGATTCTACAAAAAGGAAAAGCTCTGCATGTTTTGGTTTCTGTTTCCGTGGTGGATAATAAACCAGTTGGAAGTACGGCACGCGCTCCCTTCTTCTCACTTGCATTTTTTGATCATGTCTGTATTCAGCCAGCACCACCTGCTTGGCCCTCCAGTTCTGGTTGCAACCAGAAGTGACAGCAGTAGCTGTAGGTGTGTGATTCTCTGAGAAAAAGACCTGGAACAGAGGGAAAATTGCGTAACATCATCTTAACAACTACATTGAAAACTCTCAATGACGAAGTAGAACCAATGCTTTTCAGGAGCTATTAGATGTGAGAAAACCTATCCCCAATGCACAGTCCATTCAAGGAGAAGCTTGTGCTGATCACTTTTATCCTGCAGCTGAGCAGCAGAAAGCAAAGGCAACACGTCGCAGGTTCAGCTCCATCCAGTTTCTTTAATTTTCAGTTTTCCTTTTTCTTTTTTTCGTTTAATACAGTACAGCATTTTAGGTCATCATGATCTTTATTAAAGGAGTAGTGTGGCCTCTGTATGGCAGAAATTTGCTTAAATCTTTATTCCCTGAATTATTTTTATTACAACAATGACTTTTTATTTGGATAGAAAATTCCCACCCTACAAAAAAAAAAAAAAAACCTAACCAAAAAACAACACGTCCCCCAAAAAAACCCCCAAACAAACAAAAAAACCCACCTGTTGTTGAGTTACACCACTTCTTTGCTTGAGAATTTTTTTTGTCATCTCTGAGTGTACTGTTTTTTCCCCTGTTTCAGTGTGGTGTTAGATTTGTGTATGTGTGTCATGGACATGTTATGGCCTTTAATTTAAGACCATGTCTAAGCAGGATGCACTAGATTTCTTTCTCAGATACATGCTGGCAACATGCCTAAATGCACTTCATTTGATATTTAATCTGTTGCAACTCCTACAAGGTTGAAAGAAGATTTTTGCTGTCTTCATTTTTTCTCACTGATATGAGTATATTTTTTCAATATGTTTCAAACTAAAATTTCAGTATACGCAAAGAAACTATTTTAATCTTCTATTTAATTTCCTCTGTGGAGTATATAATGTTATTACTCGGATAATATAGCTAGCCCTTGCTTTTTAACAACACAATCGTTTAGGTTTTAAGAGTTGCTTAAAACCTAAGCAATTTAGTGGTGCAGAAATGGAAGAATTAACTCTTCATTATGAGCTAGCACTCAACAAGTGAACTTTTCGTAGGCTTCCCAGCCGTGTCAAGAACTCCACTGTCGAATATGTAGTACTTGTTTTGATTTCACTTGTTTCCTTGTATTGTGTCTGGGCTCCGAGTAAGCCTTCGAAGTCACGTTTGCAGTATTTCTTTCCATTCAGGTTATGCTCTTTGACAATCATTCCTAAATGTGTGGAAACGTAACTTAATCTCTCCATGATGTTTTTCTACTTAGGTGGTGAAAAAGAACACTAACGAGTTTCCTGTAGCTTTTGGAGATTAGTTAGTATCGCAAAGCTTATCACTGGATACAAATTGTCCAAATAATCCTGACACAGTAGCCTCTATCTCTTTTTATCAACAACCCTGTGTTTCACAAAATTGTACTGCAGTGAAAATTATGATGTTTTGGCCAGACAATTTGAACAAAAGACCTTTTCTAACTCTTCCTAAACATGCTGGGTTACCATGCTCGTATGGAACTGCTCAGTTCATTATAAAAACTGAAGAAAAAAATATACATGTAAGTATCAAATTATTAAGTCTCCTTCTACCTAATATTATTTTTCTATTTGTAACCATCACATTGTACTATAACTGAATGAAATAGGTGGTTTTATTTTCAACCTGGTTTCCCAAAGAAGCAATACTTATGGGAATGATCTTTTTGGTTTCTCATGATAACCCTTAAATCTGTTGGTCAATCTCAGTTTAATATATTACACATATAGTCAGAAAGACGTGACATTTCTACATTGCAATTTTTCTTCTCTTGTATTCCCTCTGGTAGTCATACCACGTGTCAGAAAATGAAAGGTTTTTTTTGGAAAAAAAAAAATCTGTTCATTTGTGTGGAATCCTATCTGATCTTTTGCTTGCTTAATGGAGAAATAACAACCACAATGTTAGAACATAATGACCATAGCATTCCAAGGCTGAGGTTTTAACCAAATAACTAGTTGTTTTGGGGTGTCTGCATTAAAACAGACTTTTGAAAATAGCACTCTTCAGAGACAATTGAGTATCAGCGTTCTGGTAGCCAGTCCTCAATAAATGTAACATTTAAAATCAGTAGAAACAATCTAAAAATCTTAGCCAAGATCTGTAGATATATATTTCTGTAGAAATGTATAAAACTCATCCTTGTAACATTTTCTAAAGCCTTTTTATAAGGCAAGTCTTCAATTTTTCCAGCATCAGAGCTATTACCAGGCAGGAGTCTCACGTTAGTTCTTTACCTTTTCTGATTGCACTGTTATATTCCTGATCCCATGAGATATGAATGATTGCCAAAGTCTAGGATGTGTTTTCATTTTTAATTTTAATTTTAGAGACCTACTTTGTCATGAGTACCTTCCACGAATGTTTTGGAAAATGCAAATAAGAGCTATAGGATTTAACTTTTACTGGCTCTTACTGTTTGATGATAGGAGATTCTGGGGAATTATTTACAGCAGAATTAGGTCTTTAATATTCCTTGTTAAAGTCTTATGAGTAAATTTGTAGTCTTTTTCTATCTGATCAGTATCCACAATTTTACTTTGTATTTGTGAAGCTAGTTCTAAGACATACATTTTTAATGCAACTACTCTCCTTTTGCTAGATACTGTTCATTAGATGTTCTGAAAAGACTCAGAAAGATGACTGTTTCCTGACAAAGGTTTTTGATTTTTATACCTATTGTAGTTACACATTTTTCCTAAATGCTATTTTTCTAGATTTATATTGTGTAAAAAATTGAGTAGAAATCTCATGCATATTGCAAATTTCAATTTCAAAGGTGTCTTTGAACAAGTTTTGTATTCAGAAAGATAAAAGAAGAAAAAAACCCAATATGCCATATTAATGTACTGCTCAGTAGTAGTCTTGCCTGAATAGAAGAATAGACATAATGCTTCCCCCCCCCCCCCCCCCCCCCCAGTTAAGGCTGATTAACTAAATAATATTAGAAGAATAGCTTAGATAATGGACAAATTGAATAATTTTTGATGGAGTAGCTGAACCTTGGATAAGAATTAGGGCAAGTTGCAGGAGAGAACAGCTAACTGAAATCTTGGTATTGTATCTGATGCTTGCATATAATTATCTTGGAAACTCAATAGTGTCACTGTACTAAATGAAATTCATAAACTGCAGAGCAGGTCTAGGTCTATGATCTGACAAGTTCATGGTGGTCTGGGGATTTAGTCTTTACAGGACACAAAACAAAGTATTGCAGAAACAACAATGAAATAAAGTGAAAGAAACTCTTAATGTTCAGTTAGAGATGCAGTCTGATGATAAATCTGACAGGTCCAAAAAGCTGTGTAAGTACAACTGTTTAATTTTGAGAGATAAAGAAGACTGGAATTTGCCATTTAAAAATATATGTTTCCTTAAAATTTATTTCAAGCAATAAAAGCTTTCCTTCCTATGTAGACCTTTGTATTTTTTCTTTAATTTATGCTAATGTCATGGTCCAGAGATTTGAAAACTTTGATTCACAGCGCTGCTCTCTTTAACTCCATGTTACCTAGTCAGTTGTTGTCTTTGGAAGGCGTATCCAAGTCTGTATTTTGAAGATTGGTTGTTTTGTCTTAGTATGAGATTTTTTTTGGTTTTGTCTTAGTTGTGTTCCTCAACTCTGTACTTCTTCCATGGCTCAGGGAATGTCTTTATTGTCAGTGTACACTCAGGGATTTTTTCTTAATATTGTTCATGTGCTATTTTTCACATATTTGTCTATGCATTTTTTTCATTTTTATTATGAACTAGAGTGTTGAATAATTCCTGTTTGACCTCTTATCTTTTCAAATATTTTACTAAAATAGCACAGAGGAACACATTTTGTAAAAAAACAATCAAACAAAACCCCAAACAACCTTTATTTTTTCCTTTCTAAGCAAAATATGCTATTATATTACATATGCTAAACTACTGAAAACACATTTAAAACTCATTTTCAGCTTAACCCTATCCTAATAAGCAAACCAAGCAGGTATCTTCCCTAGTTCAGCAGAACATTCAGGTGTCTGCCTACTTTTAAGAGTGTTGACAATTCACGTGTCCTCAGTTATACATTTCACTATGCACCTACATAGATTAGGGGCCAGCTGAGGTCTGTGCTGTAGAGATTTCTGTAGTTTGTTAAAGGCAGAGGAAGGGGGTGCAGTATAGTCTCAATTCAATGGTTTCTTGTTGCAAAAATACAAGTACCTGCTGGTTTCCCACATAACATTGGCCAAATTGCATGCTTATGTGTTGGGAAGATTTTTGCTTAGTCTTCCAGTTTGGATGATTTGATAAATATGCACTTTTAAATAAACTGATAATAGTAATTTTGCAACTAAAGTAAACTGAACATGTTTATGTTCATTTAGTTTGTATAAGGCAAATTTGTAATTGATTGTCATATGTCACAGATTGTATTTCACTTTGATGCATTCACAAATTCTGTCATTAAAAACTATTGTAACTATGCAAATATCTTTATCAAAAAGTAAATTTTGTTAGTCAAATTTTAGTTCAAGAATCACATTAACATTGAGATGTTACAGTAATGAATAACAAACAGTTTTAATCACACAGTGAATTGAAGTGTTAACTGCTGTCTTAATTAGTGAACATGTTTTGTTACTGTTACTTGATGTCTGATACTCCTGAAAAAGAAATCACATTGACATTGAGATGTTACAGTAATGAATAACAAGCAGTTTTAATCACACAGTGAATTGAAGTAGTTAACTGCTGTCTTAATTAGTGAACATGTTTTGTTACTGTTACTTGATGTCTGATACTCCTGAAAAAGAAATCAAAGCAAATCTGTTGGATTTTATTCTTTTTCAGATGTTTGGCCTTCTACTCCAAGCTAGCTAGCTCTATTCTTAAACTCCATCAAAGTAATTACTGCATAAAAAATTTAAACCACAAGGAGTCGATATGCTTTGTTGCATATTTGTGGTCACTCTCAAAATAATTTCTTGCAAATGCATAACCATAATGAAATCCTAGGCAATTGTGTACTAATGACTTCCCCGTAAAAACTTCTGGGAAGATCATAAACATAAAGGTTACTTCCAGCAAATATTTATTTCTTTAAAGTTAAGGTAATAGACAATTTTTCTAGTTTTTGTCTTCCTTTTTTTTTTGGTGGTGTTTGTTTCTTTGTTTGTTTGTTTGTTTGTTTTTAATATGTTCTCTGGCTAAGAAAGAATGCTATAATTTTACAGACTGGAAGAAATTAATTTTAGTGTGTAAAAGAGACAGAAGGCCTACTACACATGTCTTAAGTTCCACTTCTGTCTTCCTGTGAGTGATTAATGAGACAGTGAGACGTAAACTTTCTGTTGGTAGTTCCTATGGACAGTGTATTCACCATTAGCTGGTGATGCTATGTTGTTACTAATAAACAAAACTAATGTTTTTTGTCATGGTATTTACCTAGACTTGTCCCTAAGCACTTGAAAAAGGGGACAAGGATGTAGTTTCTGTTTGTTTTCTGTGTTAGCCTACTACAAAGTGATAGAAAAGTAAGCCAGGGAAAGACCTTAAGAGGTCATGCAGTTCACTGCAGATGGCAGGATCAAGTATACTTAGATCATAACACAGTATGTATAACCTTTTCCTAAAAACCTCAAAGAAAGATTTCACAATGCTTGTAGAATACCTATTGGTATGTTTCAGGGAGAGAAAAAATGTCCATGCTATCTAGCATAAATCTTTTTTATTACAAATTATGCTGATTCCTTCTCATTCTACTTCCAGACTCTTGGAAAGCAATTGATTGTCCTCTTAATGGCAGCCACTTATTTATCAGAAGTTTGTTATCAGTGTCCTTCCTTCCTCAGTCTTCTCTTTTCTAGACTAAACAAAGTCCTTCAAATTCTTTAGAGGTTATTTTTCTAAAACTGTAATTATTCTAGTAACCTCCACCATGGAATCTTTCCAATTTACTTATTTCTGTTTTAAAATCCCAAAGTTGGATTTTAAAACCTCAGCTGTTCTTTGTAGCCCTATTACTTTACTACCAATTCTCCGTTTTATTTTTGTCCATTTTATTTCTTCTTCAGTTTTGAGTAAATGGAATTACTTACTTAATTTCAAATTGTGAATTTCATATTCTAAAAAATTACATTACTCTATCAACATCTTTACAGACTCTAAATTTGGTCTTCAGAATATTCTGCTTCTTTTTGTTTAATATTCTCTTGACCTTTGGTAGGAGTGCAGTCATAATGGAGTGACTAATAATTTTAAGACAAAATCTCCACCGTGTCTATGTAAACTTTTTAGTGAAGGAAGAAAAGGGATAGAGTCACAGTTCTCTTACCTGCATGAAGTTGAACCTGGTGGAAATCAGAGCAGCTGATAAGCTTTTTATGGCATCTGTGGAGGGTAAAGAGAGCAAAGATCTGTTTTGTAATTTTTTGTGCTCCTAGTGTGTTAATAGTATTTAACTCATCCCATTTTCATTACTAAGAAACTTCTTGAGAAAAATGTAGTCCACAATATTCATATCTCACTTACATAATTTTATGAGGCTTTTATTGTTATTTGGTTCTCTAAATGCGAGTTTGAAAGCATAATTTTCAGTATGTAAAGCATCCAGATTGAAAATTTTGTCTTGAAAGATGTATTTTCAGCTTTGTTCCATATTTAAATGACAGCATAAGGTTGTGTTATGGTTTGAGTGTTTGTTGCTTGGTATATATTTCTTCCTACATTTAAAAAATTTTAGTATTTGTACACTTATCTTAAAAAAAAAGCAGTGTTAAAATCACTGCTTTTTTTGCTTTTTTTCCTGTTCTGAATTATCTGTTGTTAATATTCATGGTACAAATAGTTAGACTAACAGAGTACCCTGTTATACAAATTCTGATATCTAACTATGAAATCTAATCTTATTTCATTAACTTAAAAAGAGAGTATTGAAATAATTTTCTCATGATCAGTGATGAATTAGCCTCATATTTCTATGAGACAAGTCACATAGTTGTCTTATCGAGTAGAGCTTTGTAGTATTTTATTTTCTTAACTTGGACTTTTCTGTGTCTTTGCCATTTTAATATATAATAAACATAAATTGAGATCTACTGAATGTATGTTCCCTTTGTTATTGGTAGGTTTTCCATTATATTAATATTTCAAATTTGGATTAATTTGTTGGATTTAATGTTAGGTGTTTAGTTCCATACCTGCATGTGAGCTAGTCCCTCCAGGCTACATTTATAGTCAGTGTAAAGAGTGGAGTGTTTGTCTGAGTTGAAGTAATTAATCTAATCCTAAAGCAAATGCCCAAAATGCATTAGATCACCAAAGCTTAAAACTGCCCATCTTTCAAAATTAAGTGAGGTAAAACCTAACTTTTTTTTTTTGTATGTCTGGTTTTCATGTCACATTGTCTAATAGCTGACCTGTTGTACAATTGGTGGATGTATGTTCAGATTTCTCATTAGAAGGGAAGAAATAACATAAGCCGTATTCTGAAAGCTAGCCCAGAGAAGGATTGTCACCATACCTGTCAAAAAGAAGGAACTCTCCTTTATCCTATTGCCTTAAGGGGAAGAGGAGAAGAAAAGGGAAGTGGGAGAGGGAGATAAACCTTAATGTAAATTCCTTTACATCTTGACCCTGTCTTCCTCAGGCAAGGAAATATTCAAATTTACATTTGTACTGATTAATCAAATCACTCCATGTAAATCTCTGCTTAACCTCAAAGAATATATAGTGCTTTAAAGGAGTGCTGACACAAGCTGATGGTAAATAGTTTCTGAATATGTTATCAAAGTAATTTTGTATAGGCATATCATGACAATTTTTCCCAGCTTGCTTGCAACATCAGACAAATGTTTTCTAAAGGCAAGATATATCATAGCAACTATTTCTTTCCTATCCATAAGGAAATTAGGTTTGTTTAATATGATTGTTCTTGGCAAATCTGTATTTGTTGTTATTCATCTCTTTTTAAAATTAATTTGTTTGGGGGAATATGAGGCATACATTAGGGAACCTGGTTTTCTGGAATTATTGTCAGGATTTGCATTCTTACTCATTAGGCAGGCACTTGTTTACAGAGAGCTATAGACAGCTGAATGTTTTACTGAAACTCCATTCAACAATTAAATTTTGGACTGAAGGTTCAGGTGTCCAGACTGATTTCTTGTGGCAGTCTTCCTGCCTGGCCCAATTGCTTCCTTTCACATAGTAGTCAGTCATGCTCTTTTATACTGTTCAAAGAACAGGTGTTGACTGAACCTTTTTTCCCCTCTTATTTTTTAAGTTATTGACAGGTATAATATTTGGAATGTTAAGAGCGGAGTGGCGTTTGGAGAGCACCTGTTAATGATCCTTCATTATATATAGATGTAGAAAAACATGATGTTAGCTTAAGCTTGACAAATACATCTTCTTGCACATTGGGTACACTCTACAGTGATCTCCAGGAGGGAAAAACTCTCATGGATTTCCCAGATGTTGGGAAAGCCCTGTAAACTTCAGGGTTTTATTTTGGAATATATGATATCAGAAAAACTTCTGAGTATGAAATTTGTAGCAATTCTTCCATAGATAATATTTTTTTTAAAAAAAGGTATTTCAAGTATAACACACTTACTGCAATATCTTTGTACCTCTCCAGAGGGAGGAAAAAAAGTATATGCACATTGTGGAAAAAATATATTTCCAGATAAGCTTTCTGTTTTATCAATAAAATAACTATCAGAAAAAAATAAGAACCAAGAATTGATAAATTAATCAAACATAAAAACAGTATGATGAAACAAGTGTTTCAGTCATAAGTTGGAGAATTCCACAGAATCCCTGTGGAAAGATTTCTTTTTTCTCAAACTTGTGCAATACAAATTTAAGATATTTCTAATGAAATTTTACCCTCTTGGAAAAGTTACAATGGGAAAGGATGCAAGTTATTAACCTGTAAATAATAGAACATGTAAATATTCATAGTGATTTCTAAAAGCAATAGGATTCCAGGAAGTGTACATTAACATCTGTTAAATCAGTTTTATTGGTACATTAAACAAATGCTTTTTTGCCTTTGGCTACTTAAAGCAAAACAGCCCAGCTTTGTCAACTGCAAAATTGACTTTCTTTTTTTTTTAATTTTGCCTCAGAAATTTAACAAAATATGTATCATTTTAAAAACTATAACAGACAGCACAACTATGTATTACATTTCACACATAATGCTACGTTTACATGTAGACCTTCAGAGTTATGATTTACAAAGTTGAACAAAGATAAAGTTTGCCTTGAGTACTTCAGCAATTCCACCTTGTAATCCAGCAAACTTGCTGCTCAAGCTATACCTAAGGGAAAAAATTCCAAGCAAATATGAGAAATGCTTGGAGGTTTAGCTAGTGCTTCCCTCCCTACAGTCAGCTAGCGGTTCCTCATGAAGAGGACACAAGTCCACGATGTGGAAGACTTTGCTGAGTTCTGATTTATTTCAGGGGAGATTTGGACCATCCTTTTCCTCAGAAGAGTGCCCAAACCACCAGACTAAAGGCTTTTGGGGCACCATGAGGAAAGAAGAGGTATGGAAGTGATACAAAGAAAACCTCTTGGTTTCGTCAGATGCTGCTGCTCTATTTTTATAGGAATAATGAAAATCTCAGGAACAGAAAATGGCATTCTACCCCATAGGAAATATTTTAAACCTAAAATTGAGTGATATTGACTTGGGTCAATTGAGTGATATTCACAATATTTAGTGAATCTTCCTTGCAAAATAGGACTCAAAGGAAGGGAAAAAAAGGAGATTTTCTTTCAATCTGATGGCATACACCTGGTAAATGAAAGAAAATGCAAATGTTAGGTCTGAGTCAGCAGAGGATGCTTTTGAAACAGTATCTGATACTGTTATCCTAATTTCCCTGGTCGTAGAATATACTTTATTCAGATTGACCTTTTAACTTTCTGTGAATTTCTTGCATTTCAGTGTGCTAAATATCCAACAGAGGAAATACGTGGTATGGGGAAGCCCTGGAGTCTAGTCCTGCTGTACTGACTGCTTGGTGGTTTACTCAGGACAAAAAGGAATCGTGCAGGGAAACGTTTCTCCTGACAACAGCCTGAATGCCTCATAACATGACTGGGGAACTCTCCTGGCATGTTGAAAATGTAGATTCAAATAGTTCATTGGACAACTGGCATGAACAGAGATAACCAAACCTGCTCCTTGGTGAGCATGTCTCTTAAGACTGCAGAGGATCAAAACGCTCTGCCTCATATCAGATCAAACAATTCAGTAGGAAGCATTCAAAATGTCAAATTCAGAACCAAACAATTTCAGAACTGGAAAATAGAAGAGAAAATAATTCAGGTCTCATTACCCCTGTTACAAGCCATCAGAGTTTGACCCAAAGTACATCTTGTTTTTTTCATAAGACTCTCAGAACAGTAATAGACCCACTTTTAGTCAGTCTGAGTCAATCACTTCTATTGTATAATATCTTTTCCAAGCATGAGGATGGGTCATGAAGGAATGCAAACAAATATTAGAGACAGATTTGACCTCACTTTTTTTAATGCCGCATGTTGTTCTTATAGCATTTTTAGTGTTTTATTTCTCTGATTATGAAACTTCATTTTCTCATGCCCACTGACACACTTCTCCACCCAGAAAGCTGTCAGTGTTTTAACAAGCAAGAAATATTATGTTTAAATACCTTCAGCTGCACAAGACATAGGCCAGCAACCAGAAGTGATGTATTGTTGCTACAATATATATGATTTTTTATTTGTGTCTTAAGGAGAAAAACTGAGAAAGGATTATTACAGATATACTCTTGCACTCTAATAAAAGCAGTCTCTTATGAGTTTATAAAATAATGAAAGGGAAATATGCCCTTCTCTGATATTTGAAATATTTTTTACTTTTTGTTCTCTATTTAGTACTTCCACCGTTTCCTGGAAACCTGTCCTCCATTTCAGCAGTTGTTTGTAACCAACATTTGATCATACAATTTCTATTAATATTTTCTCAAATAAAAATGGAAATATTGTCCATGTAGATTTTTATACTAAATTAAAAGAATTAATACACAAACAGAATCATAGAATGGTTTGGGTTGGGAGGGGCCTTTGAAGACCATCTAGTTGCAACCCCCCTGCTATGGGCAGACACACCTTCCACTAGACCCAGGTTGCTCACAGTCCCATCCAATCTGACCCTGAATACTTCCAATGAAAATCTGAAAGTTCTGTCTCCTAGTGCATCCTAAGCATGGGGGTGTGAGGTGTTGACCTTCTCTACCTTATCAGTTCTTTTCCAGCTTTTTTTCTACCTGCTTGGGTCTGCCTTCTGGTCTGATAAACTATTAATAAGGAGGACCCAATCTGTTTCACTTTACTGGTGTCCACACTCTGAAATCTCCTCTCTACTTTTGCCTTGATTTGTTGAAAGTCACACAGTTTTGTGGCAATATGCTTGTTTGGGAGTTCAAAGTTTGATGGGTGGGGGAGTCCACAGCTGCTGGCTGCTTCTTCCTGGTCTAAAGATCAGATATACTGTCACATGTACTCCTTACAAATGCATATGACATGACTTTCTTTCCAGATGGAAAATAGTTTAGAAAGGATAGATATTTACTTGTAACTAAAAAGGGTGTGACTGAAGAAAAATTCTGATGTGCATTGAAAAAAATCATCACTTTTCTCTCAGAACTAAATGGTGTATCTGACCCTCTCCTTTGTGAGACCAGGAAGCAAAAAGGGAGGTGTATCTTCCCCTCATTCTTATCTCCCTGAAAGCCTTACTTTTTTTTTTCGCCCCTCTCATTCATCTTTCAATTACCATTCGTGTCATGGAAGGAGCAGAAGGAAAAAAGACTCTTTGTGGGACAGTCAGGAGAGCAAAAAATAAGGAGGAGGAATATAAATTATGGGTGTAATTGTTCTGGGTATGGTGTTGAACTGTAGTGTGTGTACATTTTTTAATTCTCCCTCTCTGCCCTACAACATTTTTCTTTACTGTCACCCATAAACAGAAGACAGATGTTTGCGTATTTATGCTCAAACAAGAAAATATATTACTTGGTTCATTTACATGACCTACACATGGACACTGATTAATATGAAATGGTATTTTATAATGAAATACAGCTGCAAAAGAAGTGAAAATAAATAACCATAAATTAATATTTTCAATGTATTGTTTTACTGTCTGCCCTCTAAAAGAGTCAGTTTCAAGACTGTAGAATATGAAATAGTGAGTGATGACACAGAATGAAAAATTACTGGGAACTGATGAAGGCCATGTCATCGAAAGTTTCAGCCAACCAGCTTCAGAGATAGAAATGTGTGAGAGCAGGTTTCTGAAGACAATTACATTTAATATTTGCAAAGCATATATGTAATACATATATTATGATAAATCTTTAAAAAAAATGAGTAGTTCCACACTTATTGCAAAATGTGGATAGTACATGTTGTAAACAACACATGGACCATCACTGAACAGTGATAATACAAAGTATTTTGAGGAACATGCCTACTAAGTACTGAATGAAACAAAAGGTCCTGCAAAAAATCATCTCATACGACAGTTTAAAGTCTTCAGCTGCATCACATTAGTTACCTTTAAGCTAAGTTTTGCATAGAAGAACTTGAAACAAGGCTGCCAGGGCAACCTGAATTTTTGTTTTCTAATGTTTTGATGCTTTATTTGCCTTGAATATATTGCAAGAATGTGAATAAGTTTCATTAAATTTACTGGAAAATTTAAATCTGTATCCATGCTAAGACCAGAGTTAAGGCTGTCACATGGAAATTGATACTTCAAATTTATAAATGGGTTCTTCATTGAAGAGTGCAAAAAAAGTAATGTTCAAATTAATCTTAACTTAGTGTTCTTGTTTGAGAATGGTTGTAACAGCTACATAACTGACTGTGTAAATATTCTGATTACATATTAATTTTAAATAATGTTTTGGGCTATAAATTTATATGAAAACTCAAAGCCTAAATGTTTACTGCTCATGTATGAAAAGGAAGGAACAGAAGCAAAGCAGCTAAAATAGGTAGTCATTGTAGTCTGTAGTCATTGCCTCCTGCAGTGTGAATTGCCAGTATGGTTTAGTTTACAACAGGGGAAATGGGATAAGCAACAGTATTCAGTGCTATTTTTTTAGTCTGTTATAGTTCTGCTAAGGTAATGATTTGTTCACTGGAGAGAGAGAAAAAGATTAGAGCAGCAAGTGGGATTGAGGACTTCTATTAATGCAGAATCAATACTGCACTATAAAATCAAAATTCGTTGGATTGAGAATTGAGCATTTTCTCAATTTTTAGCAATTCCCTCTTGTAAATAGTTTGCCTGTGAAGTATTTGGATTCTATATAATGTTGTTGGTCTACTGACCCATGCCATCATATAAAATTATTTTGACATACTGTGTAGCATCACTATAATATTGTCTAATGCAGCTCAGATCTTTCTTTGATAAAAAGCTATGTTTATCCTCCTGCTCAGCAACACAAATTGTTCTGGTGGGTAATGTAAGGGTAAGGATAACACCTGAAACTATAGCTGGATTCACAAGGGTGGACCCTTGAGCAAATTGCTAACCTTGTTGCATTTTAAAGCTTCACCAGGATAGATCTTATCGTACATTTGAGGCTACAGCATACAAAGCAATCCCTTTGTATTGAGGCAGTATTGCAGTAAACTGCAAATATTTGTTTATTGTTATTTATTCTTAAGCTTTTTAGAGCTATGCTTCATTATAATATATCAGTTTGTTTGAATCCATACCAACAGCAGGCCTATAATCTAAGCAGCATATTTTCTTTCAAGAGATTTAACATCTTTTCTAATCTAGCATGGTAGGTTTTGGCATAGCCAGCATCCTACATTGTTTAGGATTGAGTATGCTTGCAGATAAAGCATTTCCACAGCTTCATAATCTTCTATAATAAGGCTATTAGATGAACTCATTTTCTTAGTGTTGGAATATTAAATATTTCTACATCTGTTATTCATATGTGCACATGAAACCTTTTTTCCGTTATGGAAAGTAGCCATGAGCTCTCCCTTTCTCTTATCCTCTCTCTCTTCCCCTCCTCGTTTTACATATATTTATGTATGTGAATAGTTGGCAGATGAATCTAAAAAAACATGTCAATGGAATAACATAGCTGTGTTCCACTCCAAAGATATACAAAATAGGTCTATTATTTTGCAGAGAAGAAAACTTGAGGCTTTGTTTAGGAAAGGTCTGTGAGTGGTTTAAAAAGCAGGAAGACTTATCCCTTCCATCCCTTCCTATTGCTCTGCATGTAGAGACAGGCAACATATGGCTTCAAGTAAAACTTGTGGCGCATCATTATAATATTCCAGTTTTACGCTCACTGCAAGAGTTTTATTAATTTATATTGTATCTAAAACCATATGTCACCCTATCCTTATATTGTGTATTTTGCTGGATTCTGGAAATCAATTCTGCAGACAGCCCTTGTTGTTGTCAGTGCTCCTAAGGGCAGATGGGCTATTTCATTATATCAGTATTTAAAAAGACACTCCACAAACTAAAACAGTTTTAGAAACAGAGGTGGAAAGGATCTCTTGGGTGACTTGTACTACATAATCTGTTTATCAGACTATGGATCGGAACATGAATGCGGTCTAGATCCTAATTAGTCTGTTCCTTCTATACTTACTGTCTAGAGAATGAGCAACAGAATCAATACAGTAGTTTGTGCAATGTTTGTTTTTATATTACATTTGTTTTACAAAAAAATACATCTATCTTTCCAGCTCTTAGCATGCCACCAAGTTTTGACACAACTGAATTGCACTGACTGGAAAGAGAACATTTTAATGCATGAAAGGGGGACTTACATCAAACTAAGGTGTTTGACTGCTGTGCACGTATTACTTGTTTGATGGAGATGATTGACAAGAAAGTCTCTTTAAATGATAAGAGTAAAAGGTTTTACATTTTACAGCAAGCAGACCAGTCAGATGAGAGGGATGTTTTTCATCTGACAAGTGTTCTGTCACCCAAAGTTACATGCATGTGAGTTCTGGAGAGTATAAATGAACAGCAGTTTTTGATACAGAAGGACTCGATGATGTGACTAGTTATAAGCCTTAAAAAATTAGAGGCAGGATACTTTATAGAAAACTGTAGTAGTTTTCTGTTTCATCTGTGTCCCAGACTCCTTGCAAATATGGCATCAAGGTAACCTATTACTTTTTTGTACTTGTAGGATCATAGACTGACACAAAAAAAGGAGAGCGAGCTGTAGCCGGTGATAATGGACAATATATAGGGTAAGCAGCGTAAGAGGAGCAAGCTCAGCTGTGAATGGCCTACTTAGTGCAAGGAATTGATGTCTCCAGTAGCAGAGGAACCTGGACTCATTCATCTCTGCTCACACCTGCTTTTCATTCTGTACACGCATCAGATAACAAAGTATTCCTCCTTATGTGGTAATTTATAATGCATAGAGAACCCATTTATGTCTCAGTGACTGACTGAGACACTCTTCGAAATGCTTGCTTTGATGTACTGACTTTTGCAAATGAGTGGAGTACATGGCAGAGACTATTTGAGTAATGGGGATAGATTTTGGTGCCCTCTGTGCCTTCTAATGCTTATTACTGTAGTAGTTGAATACTGTATGACCGGGAAAATGGCCTAAAATCCCTGGCCCTTTAGCCTGACAGGAGTGTGCACTTGGAGCCTGCATTCCTACTGCTGTGGAAGACCCTGGCTATGAGCATATTGTTAAACAAAAAAGAGGACCGTGAGCCAATCTCTGCCCCAATTAGCTCTTTGATAACTGGTAGCTGTACCAGTATCTTACTGGCAATCGCTGCCGGCAGTAGTCCAGAGCCGAGTCAGGGGTGGGTTAACCACTGTGCCGTGCGGGTGGCAAGGGGCTCGGTGCCTGAGCTTGTCCCTGATCTTTTCCCTGGAAGTATAGGTATGCCCCTGGGTCCTGTCAGGGGAGAACGGCAAGGATACCTGAACCTGACCTGATCTGACTTGTCCATGCATATGCATGCTTTTTTGTTGATTTTGTTCATTTTCTTCTGTGTTACCATTTTCGTGTTTTTCCCTTTAATAATTAAAGCCAAATTTAAGTAGCCAGCAAGCTTTTACATATTGTCTCCACTGTTTTGCTCTTAGACACAAAGGTGCTTTCAGTATAAACTAATATATTTAAAGTTTCTATATTCTTAAAATGAACATTTTTTCAGTGATAAATTTGGCAAAAATTGTCTAAAAAATACATTTTAAAAAAAGATGTGTACTGCTATATTGTGAATTCAAAAAGATGAGTAAATTTTATGTCACCAACTACTCATTCCATAGCAGGAACAGCCTTGTTTTTGTTTGATTTTCACTTGACAAATATTTTGCAAGAAAGATGCATCTGGATACATAAGTCAGTTTGAAAAGAACCCTTCATAGCTGTATGGCCTAAGCATATACCTATGAAATACCCTATGAGATTTTTCTGGATGTTGACAAAAGGTAATCAACAATTCCTGTGCTGTATGTTATCCTAAATCTTTGGTGCTAAAATTTTCATGAGAATACAAGACACTACAAGAAACTTAATGACATAATTAGAATATGAAATTAGATGATAAGCTCAAGAGTATTAAAAGATCAAAATTTAATACAACAAAAAGCAGAAAAGCAAAGGATTAAGAAGTTTTTTCACAAGTGAATTTGTGTTTCTCTTGTCCACGTACATATGGAAAACATAATACTTAGAAAATGTGATTACTTGGATAAGAGAACCTCTCTCCCTCAGTTCTAAAAGTGGAATTACTGCTTCAAGTCTAGATATAAACCATACTTATCATAATGTAACTATGATAACAGCTTTCCACTGAAGCTGTAAAAACAAAAAAACAAATGCACTAATAACTTTGGAGTGCTCTGCTTTGTCAGTCACAAATTTTTAAAGCTCTCAGGGGTGGTTTAAATTCATGAATCAAAAAGATAGTTTTGGCTTGTCTATTTATAAATTTTTATTTTACTCGTATTTCAGCACATTTTGTCATTTATGTTGTGTTTGGTAGTTTTTCATGGAAGCCAGTGAACTGAGTTTTTTTGTGACTGCCCTTCCTAACTGAAAGCTGAAACTCAAATGTAATTGCTCGCTTTCCAAGAGCCAAGCTTTTACCTCTTTATGGCAAATAGCATTAGACTATCAATGAAAGAATAAAAGATAATAAGATTTGTAAATTGGAATTTGAATAATGTTAATGCTGTTTCTGAATGTACAAAGTGGGCCAAAGTGGAAAATTAGAAGTCTACTTCTTAAAATATAGAATTCCTAATACAACACCTAAATAATTGACTTACAGCTTGCTTCAGAAAAAGTCTGTATGCACATTTGGTATTCTGGCAAGTGCTACAGTATTAGATTGCTTTGACTGCTGCATGTAACAGGGGTATGTGCATATAGCTATGTGTAGGTACAGGCAAACATACCTATATAGAAAGCAAAATAAAAAAAAATCTCACCTCCATTAAAATTAACAGTATTAAGGTTATGCTACTTTTCATAAAGATGAAGTTATATTCCTGACATGCTGTTCAGATGTCAGAAGCAAAGGCCAAGTCAGCTTGCTAAATGCTGGAGTGCATGCCCTTTGTTATTAAATATTTTACTAAAATGGCCAATTTATTTTGGATTCTGAAACTCAGAGAAGAACAGATTTGATTCAAAGCTTGCTGTCATCAGTGGCAGTTTCTCTAGTGAGCCTTGTGGCTTGAAACAGGATTTGGTATAAAAGTCTAGCTGAAGGAATTTCTACGAATATCAAGATAAGACAGCAGTAATGTTTACCATTTCTTTCCAAAGAATTTTTGCACTTAAGACCGGATGGTATTCTCTAGACAAGATTTTTGTAAAACTAAATAAATAACCCTAACTTCACCCATTGCCTTCATAGGATTGTTCTTGAAGGGTATGTTGTCTTCTGTGCAGTTAACTCAACAATGCTAAAGGTATTTCACAAGCAAGAAATACTGGAAAGCAGGCTATCAGGAATGTTGTCTCCCATGAGATTTGCCTGTAGAAGTCGTGTTTCCTACCTACTGTAGTACAAAGTTAATCTGAGATTAATTTGTATTTAAATAAATGTATCTAGCTCGAATCAGACAGAAAAGACAAGACCTTCCACAACTTCGAGGCTACCTCTGAGCTTTCTGTTCCACGGGTGTCGAACACAAACCCTGGATACTCACTCTGATAGTCACAGCTACAACCAACAGATTCTCTTCTCTTCTGGTTCAAATATATGTGAATTTATGGGTACAGCACTGGACCATTTATGTTCAGGAGACCTGCTTTCTGTCACTAGCTCTGATGTTGGCTTACTTAGTGACTACAGCCAGCCGTGTGCTGTACTGTTCCCACCTGTAAAAGAGAACACTTCCTTCCAAAGTGAAATATTTTCCTGCTACTATGTTTTTAGGTAAAAATGAAAAGAATATTCTTTATTTTGGAAGCTTTCTTCCATAATTACAAGCAATAAGTTTCAGTGGCAGATGTAGATGTACCACTTCAGTTACTGAACATCTGGTCAAAAACAACAGGATATTAGTGTCTACTGAAGGGAAGGGAAAATAAATGTAAACACTTGTGTATTAATCATACTTAGATCAGTGGATAAAGTAGATATAAATGTATTCAGTCAAGTTTTCAATGACTCTGAACTGTTCCTCATACCCATTTGGAAATGCAGGGTGGTGCTTTTGGAAGTACTGAATACAGAAAAAAAAAATAGATAATTTGCAGGACATTAATTCATCATATTCACAAACCCTTTTTACTTCAAGAAAAAAGCAGAAACTTTTTCAGAATTCTTTTGATAAAATCGAATATGCCCTTTGAAACAGATTTTGCATAAATTATTTCAAATGGCCCTATGAGTAATACAGGCTAGCTATTACAAAAACATAAAAACTTCCTCTCCCTGTCTCTCTCCTTTCCTTCTTCCTTCCTTTCCCCTCTGCTTCCAAGAAGGTCCAGTTTCTATGTTAGACTACAGTAAAAATTGTAGAATATATATGGGAAAAATATGTATGCGTATAACTCTTATTTTTCCTAAGATTAAGGTTTTATCCACTGAGCTGTTGACTGTGTGACGTATGGCTTAAAATACAAGAATATGACCTGATAATATCTGTGGTTTGCCTCTGGATGGAAAATACAAAGCATCTTTAGTGACAGCAAGAAGAGATGCAACACAAAAGGAAAGCTTTTATTTGTTTAAAGAGAAATTTAAAGATGGTTTTAACCAAGGTTTTACATGAAGTTCTAAAGGAAGTACAGGAAGGTACTTTCTTATAACAGAAGGTAAATTGATATGCCCATACCTATACTTATAAATGGCTACATAGTTCCCTTGTTCATTAGATAATAATGACTCTTGTATGTATGTTATAATTTTCTTTAAGGTATTATTAGGTATTTCATTAGGACAAACATTTCAACTAATTTGATTTTATTAAAAGCAAATTTTTTGCAAAAGTCTGTAGCCATGTCTCAGAGTACAGCCTAGTGGAGATAACTGAATAAGACCTGCTTTTCTGCAGGCTTTAACAAGACCTGTTGTTATACCAAATAATTGTAGCCCATCACAGACACATCCAGAAATTCTCTATTTGCCCCTGCTAAGCTTCAGTTCTATCTGCACTCTTTGGGATGAGATTATATGCAAACCTCTACTGGTATGACTGAAGATCAAGATTCTCTGCATAAAACCTGATGGAGTATGCATCCAGTTCAAAAAATTTGAAAAAAAATGCTGGATGGAAAAGATGGCATTGAACAGAGCAGCTTAATTCAAGACTGCAGGGACTAGAAGAATAAAATGCATTCAGACCTAGAAAATTGGATGACCTGCAATGTATTTCTTTTTAACAGTGTGTACCTTCAAACTACTTCTCTAAGACATTTGGAAAAATTCCCTCTTTTCCTGGACTAAAACCTTGTGGGACACACACACACATGACATGACAGTGACAACAGGGCAACAACCTTATTTTTCTGCTTCCTGCTCTTTTGCCCTCTGCCAGTACCATCTTCTATTACCAGCTTTAAGGGAGTAACAATATTTCATTATTTTAGACAAATTTCCTATCTAGGTACATCCAGGTACAGATGTATGTGGCTCATGTTTGTTTAGAACACTAATGATCTAGTTAGTGGACAAAATTCTTTTAATCCTGGTTGCTACTATATTTGCTAGAGAAAGACCAATCAGAACTGGTATGTTGGCTCAGTAGAACGCAAATTAGATTTTAATAAGCTTATGGAGGTATCAAAGCAGTCCAATTGTTATGGCACAGAGCTTGCTACAAGCTTGTATCTACAGCTTTTTTTGTCTAAATTGTCAGAAGTACCTAGACTAGATCCTTTAAAGCTATCTTGAGCATTCACACACCATAGTACAGACATGCCCTTAACTAATGTTTTTATAATACACTTTGTTAATACGTATTGTGCTGTATGTCACAGCTAGAGCAACTCCATTTCATAGCAACGTTACTCTCTGTTTTCATTCCACCTTGGAACATGACCAAAACCTTCTGGAACACTGTAGCAGAAATGGAATTATCAAAATCAATGTTTATATATAAAAACATGTGGATATAGTTAGGGAACTGGCCTAGCATGGGGGAAACCCAGGTTCAATTACATTGTTTTATATGAACCAGTGTGGTTGGGTTGACTTTGGCTGGATGCCGTGTACCCACTCAACTGCTCTATCCCTTCTCTCCACAGCAGGACAGGGTGGAGGGTAGAAAATAAGATGGAAAAAACCTCATGGGTCAAGTAAGGCAGTTTAATAAAGCAAAAGCAAAGGCTGCACACAGAAGCAAAAGAAAATGAAAGATTTATTCTCTACTTCCCATCAGCAGGTGATGTACAGCCTCTTCAGGGGAAGCAGGGCTTCAGTACACGTAGCGGTTGCTCCAGAAGACAAACTTCATGATAATGAATGCTTCCCCTTCCTCCTCCTTTCTCTTAACTTTTATTGCTGAGCTGACATCATATGGTATGGAATATCCCTTTGGCCAGTTTGGTTCATCTGTTCTGGCTGTGTCCCCTCCCAAGATCTTGCCCACTCCCAGCCTACTAGTGAGGGGAGAATGTTGGAGAGATGGCCTTGATGCTGTGGGAGCACTGCTCAGCTGTAGCCAAAACACTGGTGTGTCATCGACATCTTTCTAGCTACCAATACAAAGCAGGGCACTATGAGGGCTGCTATGAAAAAAATGAAATCCATCTCTACCAGACCCAATACAACAAGGACAGATATTTTTCTTGCTAGAATGTGCTGGATCAGGAAGACTAAGGATTTGAACCTCTACTTCCTTTAATAATTAATCTTTTCTTCCCTTCTCTTTCATCAAACTTGCTATTTCTATGCAAAGCATCTTCTCCTGACTAAAAAGCTCATTTCATGAAATGTTGTACAGTGAAAGGGTGTTCCAGCCAAAAATACTCACAGATTGCTTAGCATACACATATAGCAGTTTATAAGTAGAGAAATTCAGTCTCAAGTGACAAGTGACATGCACAGGATCATGATGCAACTGAGTGAAAAGAGCTGGTTTAGGACTGAGATCTGTTTGTGCTTAATAGAGTAGACCACAGTGTTATACAGATGAGCTATATACTTCTTCAGACCTTCTGTGTTTCCATTTTGTATAAAATATCAACAATGGAATGCATGAAATATTAAAACAATCAATTTAAAATAATATAAAATATTACTTTTAACTTCCAGAATCAGATGTACAACCATGAACACACAGAGTGGGGTTGCTCCCATCAGCCAATAAGGAACACAAAAGGATGAGTGTGTACCTCTCTCCTAAAGTAAGCCCTGACATATATTTGGCAATAAAAGTCTTTCTTCAATGTCGGATTCTTGGCCAAAATGCCACTCCTAGATTCAAGTGCTGAAGTTGCCCCTCTTGTATATGGACTATGATCACTTTTCAGTTGGAAAAGAAGAGCAGGGACTAAGGGTCTCGTAACCGTGTGGCTTGAACACACGCTGAGGAAATGAGAGGCACACATTTATTTCATTCAGACAGAGGAAGTCCAGACCATAGTTTCCAGATCCCCAGCAAGCTCCAAAACCTGAAAGAGGTGCTAGGGTAAAGCTGTCTTCATTTCCTTTGTTGACTGATACTGGGCTACTACAGAAAGAAAGGAAATATTATACAAAGAGTAAGCAAGGAAAAAGGAAAGGATGGCTTGCTTAAGCAAGAGAGGGTAAAGATAGGCAGTGTGAAAAATCCTGGGTTCTGTCCAAGCTCCTAATTGTGTTTATGTGATTATTTTTTTGTAGTGCCTTGCTGCTGCAACAGGCTGTTAACCAATGCAATTAACTTTTCTTCAGGAAGCGGCAGTAAATAAAAGTTTAGTTAATTAAATATGCTTTCTCAATTATTGTGAAGAACAGATTTTTTTTTTTTCCAATACACTTTCTTGGAAACAGCTCATCTTGCAGTGAAATATGCCAGGGACATGATCAGTTTGTTGTGCTTCATTGCCCTATGGGAGCCTCTGGGTCCTTTCAGCTGTTGTGAAAATGCACAGCAACTGCTGGTCTCTCCTTGCTGATATCTTCAGTCACACATGGGACGCAGCTTGGAGGAATTCTGGAATGGTACATTGGCTGATTTGCAAATGAGAAAATCGACTTCCTGATGGGGAAAAAAAGAAAAGGATTTTAATGAATGTTAAAAAACAGCTATATGTTGCAGGAGTGAAATTTGCTTTGCTACACCAGGTCAACTAGGGTCAGATGCGTTACACATTTGGTAACTTTGGTCAGGAGGAGCAGATCTCATTTGACCTTTAGGGACACATTTCATTACCCACAAGCTGATGTCTCTGATCTTTCTTAAACTGATCAATAGGGCTTTCATGTATAGGTACAACTTTGCACATGCATTTATTGTTAATTCTTGCTTTCATTATTTCAAAAGGAGGAAGGGATTTCTTTTGAATGCCATTCTAGTTGCTGGTAAATAAGCACATTAGAGGCAATTAATCTAAATGATCATGGCTTTAAAGATGTGGCTAATTTTGCTGCAGCCACCTCTGCAAATATAAGAAAATCAAGTTTGTTCTTGGGCTTGTCTGAGGTCTTTTTCTAGGCCTGTGACAGACCAGTTATGAAATGACATAATTATCAAGTAAGCTCTCATCTTCTGAAGGGACTATGCAGGGTAAAGCTGGATAACACTGTTGGTGCTGATGCAGAGGGGATGACAAAACTAAGGGGCCATTTATTCACCTTGCCCAATGTGAGCTTGCACAGAATAGTACGTATAATACTCAGTTCAAAAGCGCATGCCAGTGTTGCTGCAGATGCATGGTAGGGAGGCAATACCAAATGACCAGAATACTGATGGTAGGAAAATAACTTGCAAGACAAGTTATTTTGTCTTGCACATAAGACAAAACAGGTATGTAAATGCCTGAAGCCAAAGGATGAAGATGACCCATACATTCAGTGATTCTGATGGGGTTCTCCATGTTGCTTATCAAAGTCAACTGCAATTTCATAATAAATTATTCTTATCATAAGAAAATTTACAAACCACAAGTGAAGTGGACATAACCTTGGAAAATGGAATTATCTTCCTTGCTATGAATAAATGTACTTTAAATATGTTTAATGGGAGTTTTCCTCATTTGCCTGCATATAGTTAGGTTTAATGGTATGCTGATTTGTTGTTTAGGATTATTGACCCCAACATTTTTCTATTTGCTGCTGGATAGCTACAAAAAGCTCTTTTGTGCAGTACTAATGAACAGATAACATTTTGGGGAACATACCATTTTAGAGAAAAAAGAACAGAGTCTCATTTGATGAAAATAATTACTCCATTGGTGTTGCATTAACTACGTTACTCCAGGTGAAAATCTGCTCATGGACATTTTGAAGACAGCTTCCTTGAATAATTGTTTGAAAACATTCTTTAAAGTCATAATCTTCACATTCATTTTAAATATTTCTCTTTGCTTTTCTCTTTGAGAATTTCTGGGGTTTTTTGTGTGTTTTCCATCCAATAACACTGAGATAATTGTTTTAATTAATATCATCCTGTAATTCCAAAACTAATAATTTCCTCTATATTGCACATCTCCTCCTTCTGGAAAAAGAAATTACTTGGCAAAAAGACAAAGATCAGCAGTACTTTGTCAACTTTCTCACAATGTTGTTGTGGTATGTTAATATCAGAAATACCTCCATTGTGCCTTGGAGACCTCAAAACACTTTGTCAATTATGATGGTTAAACCCAGGATTGCTTGTGTCAGCATGATAAATCCACCCTCTGTCTTTCAGAAATTATTCTTTGTCTACTAAGGCTCTTACATAAAATATTCAAACATATTGTTTGTTTGCTCTAATTTAATAATAGTTTTATTCAATAATAGGTCTTGTCAAATGTTGGGAAAATAGTGTTCTCCTTTTCTAAATGTTTTTCTACATTGAGCCACATTAAAAGCCTGAAGAAACTTTGTTTTTCAAGACTACAAATTATGCATTACCACTGCACATTTGCTAGGGTACTACAGGGACAACTTCAGTTAAAGAAAAATAGACTATTTCCTCTCTCTACTGGGTATAGACCACTTTAAGAGTTAACATTGCTTTATATATTTCCCTCCCTAGTGTAAGAGGGAGGAGTGTGTTTTAGAGGAACCTTGTTCGTTCTGGGTATAACTAAAACTGTTCATACATATTTTTCCAACTATGACTGATTTTTCAACATAATTCACTATGATTTCTTTTGTGAGAGCTGGTCAAGTACTCAGCATCAACACTGTATTGGAGACAGCTATTTTCAGCAAGCTTGTGGATATTGTCCTCTTGCTCTGTTTTAAGTAGTTGAAGGGTTTTTAAAATTATTTTTCTGTCTTTTGTAGTCATCAGTTTCAACCTGCACTTCTTTAACTTAGTCTACCTGGGTTTGGAGGTAATAGTTACAGAAAAAGCTCTAGCTGTTGTAGCATAGAGAACACACCTCATTAGCAACAAAGACTGATGTGAACAGTTACTCTATGGCTGTGTTGGCTTCCCACTCACTTCAAAGCAGCGTTCAAAGTCCTGATCCTAATAAAACACTAATGACAAGATTGCAGAAGTGCTCAATGCACTCAGCAAAGGCCAGTTTTTCTAACATGCTCTATTCCCATTTGGGTGACAGATAGGTGGTTAAATTCTCAGAAGAGCTTATGTGTTGGCCAGTGAGCTATTGAAAACCTGGAGATTAATGCTACTGAATGGTAAACAGTTCTGAGTATCTGCCATTTATTGAGGGGTCTGTCTGGGAACTGAAGCCTTGTGAAAATCGAGTCTCTCAGAATTTTACCAGGTAACCTCTCAAGTCCCGTCTAGATCCATTTTCTTTATTTCTATGCTCTATGGAAATCTAGTTCTGAAATGAAAATTTGTCTCTAAACACATAGTCATTTGCTTGGTTTTATGATTTTATTTTTAATAATCTGTGAAATGAGGAAAGTTCTTGCATCTTACAAAACAATTGTTTTCTGTTTTGCAGATGTAAATCCTTTAAAGTGTAATTCTCTCTTGCAATTTATTGCCTATAATATAGTGTTTTACACTGAAGATTTTTCCTCCCTAATATAATCCAAATGTTTTTCATTTTAATATTGGTACACTGGTGATTATTCAGGTGAGGTCTGACTTTGACCAGCATTGTACGCATACAGTATAATCTACCTCAACTATTTTCTACTAGAATTGTCAAATTAAGGTCCCAGTAGAGATCAGTCAGTGCCTCCTCCCCAGTTCCACTCCAGATTCCTTGTACTCTAGATTGAAATGGCATTCTACTCAAGTGTAAATGGCAAGTCATCTTCTACATTTGTATATTTATCTTTACTTTGATTTTGGCAATTTTAATTTGAGAAACAGCTAAAAACCAAGCTTGTGATTCTTATATTTGACTGCCAACCTTTGTGTCAGTGGATCAGAGCTCAAGAACAAGAGGCCCTATAAGTTGCAGGATGGAGAGTCTCATTTTTAGCCAGCTCTAAGCCAAGAGCTAGGCAACTAAAATGTACATTTTATAAGTATCTCAAAAGTGACAGTCAAAGAGAGGCAAGCACTTTAGCCAGCTGCCAGATGTTGGTAGTGATAGTAAAAATGTCTTATTAGAGGTCTTTAAAATATCAGTGCCAAAACAGGACACAATCTACGTACAAATACTATAATGGAGGAGGGAAAACTCCCCCAAAACACCCCTCCACATACACCCATAAACCTCATGAATATATCAGGTTTTTTACATGTGAATATGGAAGGGCTGCCCAAATGTTAGATTGTTCACAAACACCTACAAATGGATGCCTGGACACTGTTGGCATGACTTGGAGAAATGAAATTTGTGCAGAGGTTCCTTTACAGCACATGGGCAAGGCTTGGTGTTGTTGGCACCCGTGAGAGGCACATAGATATTTTGTGTGTAATATGTATGTAAGCAGTGAATTTAATTATTCTTTCCAATGAGAGGTTGCACGTTGCTAGTATCCCATAAAAAAGGATGTCTTCAGAACTGAAAAGCCCTTAGACTGAGACCTTTCTTGTTCTGTGGAGATATGCTTAAGTTCAGCCTTGATTTTAGCCATCAGAAAAGGCTTTCAAGATCACTCTATAAATGTTTATGCAAGGAGATAATATTATTTATTGTGCTGGTTTTGTCTAGGGTAGAGTTAATTTTCTTCATAGTAGCTAGTATGGGGCTGTGTTTTGGATTTGTGCTGAAAACAGTGTTGATAATGCAGAGATGTTTTCATCATTGTTGAGTAGTGCTTACACAGAGCCAAGGCCTTCTCTGCTTCTTACCCCACCAACAAATAGGCTGGGGGTACACAAGAAGTTGGGAAGAGACACAGCGGACAGCTGACCCCAACTTACCGAAGGGATATTCCATACCATATGACATCATGCTCAGCATATAAAGCTGGGGAAGAAGGAAGTGGGGGACGATCAGAGTTATAAATCTTGTCCTCCAAGTAATGTCATGCGTGATGGAGCCCTGCTTTCTTGGAGATGGCTGAACACCTGCCTGCCCATGGGAAGTAGTGAATGAATTCCTTGTTTTGCTTTGCTTGTGTGCACGGCTTTTGCTTTACCTACTAAACTGTCTTTATCTCAGCCCACTAGTTTTCTCACTTTTACTCTTTGATTCTCTCCCTCATCCCACTGGGAGGAGGTGAGTGAGTGGCTGCGTGATGCTCAGTTTCCAGATGGGGCTAAACCATGACAGCTCTGCACATGCACATTTATTCTGTTCAGGAAGTAACAGTGATATTCAGTTTATGTTGACTGAAAAAAAAAATTCATCATCACCACTTTTTTGTTTAAATAATCTATTTTTTTTACTGTAAATAAAATAGCTATCTGATACTTTATTTAACAAGAGCTAAACTGTTATAGTTTGCATCTTACTGTTAGTTGTATAAATGAGATTCCACAGTGACACTCAGGAAGACTTTCAGTCAATGTTAAATTAGAATAGAATAGAATAGAATAGAATAGAATAGAATAGAATAGAATAGAATAGAATAGAATAGAATAATTTTCAGTTGGAAGGGACCTATAATGACCATCTAGTCCAACTGCCTGACCCCTTCAGGGCTGAATAAAAGTTAAAACATACTATTAAGGGCATTGTCCAAATGCCTTTTAAACACTGACAGGCATGGGGCAACAATCACCTCTCTAGGAAGACAATTACGTATATAAAGTAGCACCAAAGCCTTGTATAGTAGATGTTTATGTACGTTGTCTAAATCCAGCATGTCATTAACATGGGTAAGGATTCAGCAGTGAATTATTCCGTTTAAGTCTTTAATTAGTTACTTAGAATTTTGTGATACAAAATTACTGAAGAAACCTACTTATGGGAGAACAGGAGAATACAGAATCTTTGTCAATGACATTAAAGAAAACCACAAATAATCTGTAGTTACTGAATATCTCCCCTGATGATGGGGAGCTATTCTCTATAGAAATAATTTATAATCAATAGATAATTCTACATAGAAAATATTTGTTAATCATTATGCACCAAAACATTTTGTATCTTTCTAGCTATTTGATAATTATTGCTTACATTGGATATAAGGAACTGCTTTTGGTAATCGTTCTGAAAATAACTTGTTTAAATTTATGAAATTTAAATCTGAAAGAAAAAAGGACATATATTATGCAGTCCTGAACAGAATAATTGATACAGGATTTTAGTGGGCTAAATGTAAAAGGAACCATCAGAGCTAAAGTATGTAAGTAAAAGCACACCATTATTTCAGTAATGAGAACAGAATAAGAAAATGTTTTCTAATAACAATGTAGCATCTATTTATAAAATATTTTCAATATATAAAACATACTTTTGTTGAAAAAATATTTAAAGTCAAGTAGTGCCATCAAATATCTCAGTTTATTTAAACAAAACAGATCTCTTAAGAAATAGATACTAATCAGACATAAAATCTGTGCAAAAAGTAAGAGCATCTGAGAAGAACTGAGCCCAAAAGAAGGTTTTATCTTTTACAAGGTTAACTGTAGGCATGTTGAGCTAAGTTTCAAACCATTTCTAAAGTTACGGAAATCATGAGAAGAAAAATGTGCTGAAGTCTAATAAGGGTCATAAACTCCTCATTCAACAGTTCCCAGACTGCACTGCATGTGCTAGAATAAGTGTCTGCCCTAATGATGCTCATTAAAATTTCTAAGGTGATGTGCTGAGTACTTCTGAGTGTCTCAGGGTTTGAAAATCGCTTAGCTGATTATAAATTTGTCATGCTGTGAAGATTTTGTGAGATGTTTTTAATTTGAAATACCTCACATTGGTAAGGTAGAAGAGAAAGGTGACGATTCCAAGAATAATTTGACTGCAGGGGGAAAACCAAAAACCCTAAACATCTGGGGTGTGAGGAATAGTGCTGTAAACTTTAGATTCCCGTTCTAAAGCAAAGACTTCAAGAAGTCATTAGCTAGCCTTGTCCTACAGTGCAACGTGATGTTTGATAAACTGTCATAACTAGAAATATAAATTTCTTTTCTCCTCCTGTAACTGAAGTTTTTTCATAATCTTGGGAAAGCAATTTAACTTTCGAGGTGCTGTTTTCCTGTTTATAAAATAGCTTTCCTGAAGAGATTTTAGACATATAGAAAAATAATTTTAAAAAAATGATTAAGATTTTATTGCTATAATTCTTTCATAAGGAAGGAGCCTTATAAAAAGGTTAGAAAAGATGGTAGGGGAGAGGTAGGGGATTGGGAAAAGAAGAGAGATGCAGGAAATAAGACAGAAAACTGCATAAAAAACCTTGATATTGTAATTGGTACTTACAGTTTGAAGCAGAAAGAATACTCACAAAAGAACTATGTGAATTTTGAGAAAATCAGTTTATATAGATCTTAATAGGCTTTGTCACCTTTTATCGCTATTTCTTAACCTTATCTTATTTATATATTTTTATTGATTTGTAGGACATAAAAAGATAATGTAACCTACAGAACTGCAAAATATAACTATTTAAAAAATACTAATACATACTCCTCCACACATGAGCAAGGAAACAAATGAAATAGGGGAAAATAAAGCTATAAAAGTGCATTTAAAATGTAGCCTAATTCTATGTGTTCACAAAATGAAAAACATTATGGCAACACTTCACAAGAGAAGCTTTGGATTGTTTGAGGACGATGAAGTTATCTTCAATGCCTTGTCTTCACCCCCTCCCCTTGCCCCCTTCCCTTTGTTCTCCTTGAAAAACAAATATATGGCATCGTGTAGCTTTTAATTTGTTATATAACAGAATTCTTATGTATATGGTACAAGTAGATGCCTGTGAAGTTAACTCCTATGGGTACTGTGGAAAGTTTAGCCTGTGAGTGACAGGAAATGGGGGAGGGGGTTGCGCTTAGCAAAATAAATTGGAATCTTATATGCGCATCAGAATGTAAAGAAGTGGATTTGGAGAATGTCAGGCATTTGGAGAATGTCAGAGTAGAACAACATAATCACCATAATAGATATGCCTTAAAAACATTTTTTAAATAGATAGAACAACAAAGATGAACACTTGAATATTTCTGTCTAGCTAAGGTATACTTGCTGAAAATTAACTATATGTAGCTGCAATTGTTTGGAGTGTATTAATATAGTTCTCTACCAGTAGCAAACAGAATTTCACTCTGGACCTGTAATTTCAGTGGCACTATTCCCATGGATCCAGTGGACGTGTGGTCAGGCTTTCATTTCTTGTAGATTCAACATTGTGACTTCGTTTTTTAAATATGTATACAACTGTGACTATGTATGTAATTCCTGCTATGTACACATATTAAATGAGAACTGAGCTTCTAGTTATCTTATTTTTAAATTTATTTCTTTATTTATTTACCTTCTTTTGTTTTTCCTTAGGAAAATGAAACTTATTCCATCTCAACTTTGCTTCTGTCAGTGAAGCTGTTCTTTTTTCTCATTTTTGCTTATAACTGCATGCAACTTTTCCCTCAGTTAATTTCTGTAATGCAGATCGTTCCTCCCTTTGGAATCTGAGAGGTTTGCTCCTATTTCCCAGCCTCCCTCTTCCACTCTGTAGCTGTCAAAGAATGGCAGTAAAGTTAATGAATCCAGAACAGCAGGACCCAAAATGTTGCTGACATTAACTTTCTGTCTTAATTCCAAACTGTCTTGGAAGATAGTCCTGTATCATCTGATGCAATTTAGAATGATTTACAATGTGAGCAGGTCACATCTATGTTTCAGCAATCAAGAACAGTTGATACTTAGCGAGCCCTTGTTGACTATATACAGGGTAGGATTAGAGTTAATCTGTATTCTTTTTTTCATATGCATAAGAAAAACAGAGGAGTCATCTATTGTAATGAATACAGGTTTCAGATAGCATGATTAAACCACGGAGGATGATCTACTTCCCTCTATACCTGTGAATTGGATCAAAAGTCTGTAAATCCCCATCAAGCAATGAGATTTATAAAGATGAAAATTTTCAACCTGAAAATAACCAGTGTTATAGCTGCTGACACTGGGCACTGTTCAAGATGGGCACACTATGATAAAACTAAGAGCCGTTGTAGCACACAGAGAAGAATTCCTCATTTAAATCTCAGAGGTAGAACACTACCTGATTGCCCTCTCGTGTGTGCTTGCCCTCACGGCTGCATAAAGAAAGAAATGATAGCTACTTGCAGTGCCAGTTTACTAACCAAGAAGAACAATATTATAATTTTTGCCTAGGATTAAGTCACTGCCTATTCTTCTCTGTGAGTAACAGGAAGAAAGAAGGCTGTTGTGTCTCAGAGGATTGCTATTCCGGACTGCTTGTGAGTGTACACCATACATTTTCAGTGACAGAGTAGCAATAAGAACAATATGTCAAACACAGAAGTAAATGAAACCTGGAAGGCCTGGTTTTGTTCTGCCTTTTCCTCTCTCTTTATGTATACATACATTAAAAGCAATACCAAAGGGAAGTTCAGTAAATTTCACAGCGTTCCATTCCATAGTGTGGTCTTTAGGCGTCATTTTAAAATGTACTAAGTATCCACAAAAAACCCTCAAGTCAATGAATGCTCCAGATATTGAGTAACTTTAAGACTTGATGTTATATGTTAACTTCTTTCACTTCAAAAAGTGCAATAAGGAAAAAAATGGAGAATTAATTAAGTGTGCATACTATTGACTGAATCCCATATGATATCATGTAATATTAAAAATTAGTTGTCAATGCTTACAGGAGCACCTAGAAATTTCTTTGCATTGGACACATGTTATATCTTATAAAACAGTCATGAAATTGGAATTCTATTTTTTTGGCTCATTACTACTGTACTATAGACATCCAAGTGAAGTCATCCTAGTTTTCATATAGTTTTGACTCATAGTTGGCATATTGCAACTCTGCACTATTTTAAAGCTCTAGCTCTATCAAATGATATACACATGAACCTGAAATGCAATTTCTTTTCCCAGCCAAAGGCACTCATATTTTCATCTTTATTATGCAGTTTTCTCATATTCCAGTATTTGGAATGATAAAAAAATCTAACATATTTTATTGCTGATTTTTTTTTTTTAACCTCAGTTCTGGCCTCAATTGGTTTCTATTTTTATATAGCCATTTCAATTTTTTCCACCTTACATTTTCCAACATTTTTTCTTGCATTTTTATTATACATATATACATATGTATATGTACACATTGTTGCAGACTGACTTCCAGAGTGAGATCTTAGGGACTGTAATGTCTTTAACCCAGGCACTCTGCAAATGGAGAGGTGGGCATTTCCTCATTGTGTGATACAGTCACAGAAATAGCCCTGATTTAGTATGGAAGCAGTGGCTATCCACCTATTACCTGTTTATTTATGTTTTTTAAAGGCCTGAAAGCATTCAGATATTGCTGAAAGATGTTGTGTGTGCCCATATTCCAGTACTCATCAAAAGGTTTGGCATTGACTGTGGCTGCTGCATGACAAAATCCCTTTTGAGCACAGAGACAGGTAGGGGCAAGGCGCTGTTCTATTAGCAAACTTGTCCAGGCCAAACAGAGGGGCGGTTTGCTACTGAAAATCCTTTAATAATTAATTATCCGAAGATAGAACTGGATCATCTGTGTACATGTTAAGCAAATCTTAGCCTTTCTGGCTCCAGAAAAAAAAAAAAAAAGGAGGTATCACCTCTTTGCAGCTTTGTAGAGCTTGCACTGTTTTGCATTTTCAGTGTTCCGTACGGAATCTCAGCTGGATTCAGAAAATCAGTATTATACTTCTGGTCTTTCATTCTAACATAAATAGGATGAGAACTACCCCTTTGGTAAAGGGCTTAGAGATTGATTAATAAAATAGGTTATATATTAACTAAGTTATAGCATTACTGCCTAAGCTGTCTTCATTCTATTTTGGTTTTAGTTGACTCACGTGTCACAGCAGGAGCTCCGAAATTAATGTAAAATTCAAAGTGTGATTGCATTATAATTCATAAATCAGGCCTTTTCATTTCATTCTATTATAATTTCAAAATCTCAAAAAATACATTGACCTATTTTTATGTTCATTTCACATTGTAAAACTATTTTTCAAACATGCCATTAAGCTTTAAGAGTTCTCCAATGTGGTCTGACTCTATAAATGTCATACTCTTTACATACTTTCCTTACACAGTTTTGCTCAGTACAGAAATTGTGGCATTTGAAGTTATGGTTCATTCCTCTTCCCCAGATGTGTTGAACATTTTTGAGCAAGAAGCTAGTTTTTGTAGTTCGCACAGAGATTGGCATTGAATTCATTAATCTGTGACAAAATACTTTGTGATTCTAGAGTAGTTCTATGCACTATGTAAGTGCTGTCATTATTATTTTTTCCTTATAAAATTCAGATCTCAGATGCATGCTCAAATTACTATTAACATTTTCCCGCTGTTCGGTGAAGCCATGGCATAGCATGTTAGTTAAGTATTGCATTCATTTCAGATTTAGTCTGCAAAAAGAGAGGTTTCATTAAATCTGTGACTGTGGGCCATTTCTGTAGATTAAGACAGTTATGCCTACTCTTCTGGTGGCAGTAGTGAGCCTAATGAAGCTTCATAATACTTTAAGCCTTAGATAAAATAAAGACTGTGTTGACTTTGAACAAATAATATTTGAATTTTTTGATCCAGCATATATTTTCTTGATCTTTCCTCCACTAATAAGAGATATGTGGTGTTCTCTACAGTTACTGTGCATCGTGGGGACTGGAGCATGTCCCCAGTCTCCACTGTTTAACCTGGAGAAAAGGAGACTTGGGAGGGTATATCAATAACTAAAGGGAGGGTGCAGAGAGGGTGGAGCCAGGCTCTTTTCAGCGGTGCCCAGTGACACGACCAGAGGCCGACCAGGCTCGACTCCATCTGGGCATCAGGAAACACTTTTGCACTGTGAGCCTGACGTGCTCACAGGTTGCCCAGAGAGACTGTAGAGTCTCCATCCTTGGAGATATTCAAAAGCCATCTGGACATGGTCATGGGCAACCAGCTCTAGGTGACCCTGATCCAACTTCAGAGTTAGTTCTGCTTTGAGAACAGGTTTGACCAGATGATTTGTAAAGGTCTATTCCAACCTAAACTGCAATTCTGTTCTATGAATGCCTCAACTATCTTTTAAGCTCTCAAATACCAGAGGAAGGTTTACAAAACTCCACATAGTACTTTTCTGATTTACCATACAAGGAAAAGAATTATTTGTGCATGGCAAAGATTATTTCAGAGGCCTCCAACATGCTCAGGACTCCAGCACTTCAACTGAGACTGAAACTGAAGTCCACAGAACCCTTTTTTCCAGAGACCCATTTACCCTTTGCACTGTTTTACCAACAAACTCAAGTAAATTCCTCAGATCTAAAGTCAATTCCAGCAGCCATGAAGTTCTGGTCTGGAGAGGCATGTGACTCTCCTAACCATTTTTCTGAGTGAAGGCTAAGGAAAGAGCAGAGTAGCAGCTTCACATTCTGGGAGTGTGGGAGTAGAGAAGAAAGAAAACTTCAGAGAGGGTGTAAAATTCCTTCTCAGTTGCTACCAATTGACATTCTTCTCCAGGGTCCCCAAAGGTATTGATACTGATTCCAGTAGCACTGATTCTCACCCTGACTGTTGAGGGTGAGCCTCTGAAAATATGCTTAATACAGAGATTCAGGAAGTGTAATGCAAACAGTTAGAGTGCTGTGCTCCGCTGTGCACAGTTACACTAAAAGATGTTCTTTTAACCACAGCAAAAATGGAGATTATGACAATCCTACTTTGCTTATCCACAAGGATGCTGTATGGATCATTTAATTAATCAGGTTCTTGGATACTATGACAAAAAAGGGCAACATAACTACTGAATTGAGAATTTTGAAAAGCTCACATAATGCTTCAACAATTTCTTTCAAAAGAACTTGTGGATATTTAAGAAGTCACTAAGAAACTAGAGATATACAGCAGGTCTTACAGTTTAACCTTGAAAACTCCATTCTAATGGGAAATCACCTCTCCTGTGACATCTGAATATTTGTTCTCTGAAGGCATATGAGATGTCACAAGTGAGAACTGAGATAAATATGCTTAATCAATAAAAGATTTTACTTTCATGTCATTGTCCTTAGTCATAATGTTAAGGTAAACAAATAAACCGAATCAAGCATCTTTCATGAAAGCTATCTGTAATTTCCATAAGGCAAGAGTGGAATCAGGTATTTTGAATGTCTGTTTCAAAGGGGATTTTTTTTCCCCTGTAGACTGTGTTATACCGTTAGTATTTAAACACGATGCATCATTAGTTTCAAAGAGAACTTAAGCTTAATGGCTGTTGACAAGATATGGTTCTGCATCAAGAGAAACCCTTTTAGGTGTCAAAATTTATACTTATTAGTTATCTGATGAACTGTGATCAAAAAGACTCATGCTGTCTGCTATAGGCCTGGCAACAAGTCTCCTTCTCAACTAGATGTCCAGTTGGTTGCTCTGCCAGGTCTGTTTTAAGTTTAGAGCCCTGTGCTTTTCAGCTATCTGAGCTGGATGTGTGCTCTGTCTTCAACGTGTTTGTAGACATTTTGGCTTTGGTTAAAGTTCATCTCTTCAGGCAGTAGCTAAGAAATACACAGACCATGTAAAGGTTTCATAATCACTTGCTATTTTACTTGTGCTAGCCAGTACAAGACATTTGCAAATGTAAATAAATTAATAAAAAAATACTTCAAATTTTTTTTCTTGCTTTGATTTCCCTAGGCTTCTTAACATGCTTTGACTTTCATATCAGAATCCCTAGTGGAATCCAGGGGTCTACATGTTTTCCACTGAATTCTCCTTAAAATCTTAAAGTGAGTGTCCACACATTTACATCTTTCCATCCTCCTTTCTAAGTTTCTAGCATGTCTGTTGAGAAACTTTTCCCTTTACAGACTTGAAAAATTGGATAGCCTATTATTTACATTAGGGAGCTCCAGCTAATCATAAAAATTTAGTGATTTTTCAAATAGTAATTGTCCCCAAGGTATGAGAATTGCTCTTTTGGGATTTCATTTAATATAGACACCAAATTAGGTAGGGAAGGAAACCACATACTATGTTTAAAATTAGGTGTACAACCTAAGTAAGAATTGGCTTTTTTTCTAAACACAGTTCAGAGTGACTTGAACCTTTTTTTTATTTTACTGGAACGGTTGAACATCTAACAATATTTTCACTGGGTGTTTTTCTTTTCCCATTCAAGACGATTGTTAGAGAACAAAGGCCTTGTCTACACTAGGTCCATGATATTTCATGCAATTTAGGTGCCTGATTGTCCTGGTTGAACCCCCAGCTGAAACCAGGACACTGATACAAATGCTTATATTTCTTAGCTTATTCTTGAAAGAGAATTGAAAGCTTGGTCATGTTGCAGGTCAATTTCCTGCTTCGTTGTTAATGTCATTTTTGAAAATATATATCCTAATATCTGCTTAAATATTAACATTGGTCATTAATATTAAGTGGCACTGAATAAATTCATTGCCTCAGTCTTCACTGACAGTCTCTCTTCCCACACCTCTCGAGGGGATGGACTGCAAGTCGGGGACTGGAGGAGCAAAGTCCCTCCCAATGTAAGAGAAGATCAAGTTCAAGGTGACCTGAGGAAGCTGAACATATACAAGTCTATGGGACCTGAGGAGATGCATCCCAGAGTCCTAAGGGAATTGGCTGACGCAGTTGCCAAGCCACTCTCCATGATATTTGAAAAGTCACGGCAGTCAGGTGAAGTCCCTGGAGACTGGAAAAAGGGAAACACTGCACCCATCTTTAAAAAGTCTATCAAGAAGGACCCTGGGAAATACTGACCTGTCAGCCTCACCTCTGTATCTGGGAAGATCATGGAACAGACCCTCCTAGAAGCTATGCTATAGCACACAGAGGACAGGGAGGTGATTCAAGACAGCCAGCATGGCTTCATCAAGGGCAAGTCCTGCCTGGCCTACCTAGTGGTCTTCTATGATGGAATGACTACATCAGTGGACAAGGGAAGAGCTATCAATGTCGTCTATCTGGATTTCTGTAAGGCCTTTGACACATCCTTCTCTCCACATCAGAGAGAGATGGATTTGATGGATGGACTGTTTGGTGGATGAGGAATTGGTTGGATGGCTGCATCCAGACGGTAGTGGTCAACAGCTCAATGTCCAGATGGAGATCAGTGATGAGTGCTGTCCCTCAGGGGTCTGTATTGAGACCAGTATTCTTCAGTATCTTCATCAATGACATGCCTGAGGGAAGCGATGACATCCAGAGGAACCTGGATAAGCTCAAAGAATGGGCCTGTGTGAACCTCATGAAGTTCAACAAGGCCAAGTGCAGGGTCCTGCACCTGGGTTGGGGCAGCCCGACCTGTATCAATACAGACTGATATGGGTGAAGGGATTGAGAGCAGCCCTGCTGAGAAGGACTTGGGGGTACTGGTGGATGAAAAGCTGAACATGAGCTGTCAATGTGTGCTGGCAGCCCAGAAGGCCAACTGTATCCTGGGCTGCAACCAAAAAATTGTGGTCAGCAGGTCAAGGGAGGTGATTCTGCCCCTCTACTCCACTCTGGTGGGTCACCACCTGGAGTCCTGCGTCCATTTCTGGAGCCCTCAGCACAACAAAGACAGGAACCTGTTGGAGTGGGTCCAGAGGAGGGCCACCGACATGATCAGAGGGATGGAACACCTCTCCTATGAGGACAGGCTGAAAGAGTTGGGGTTGTTCAGCCTGTAGAAAACTCCAGGGAGACCTTATTGCATCCTTCCAGTACTTAAAGGGGGAATATAAGAAAGATGGGGACAGACTTTTTATCAGGGCCTGTAGTGATAGGACACAGGGTAATGGTTTTAAATAAAAGAGGGCAGATTTCAACTAGATATAAGGAAAAAATTTTTGATAATGAGTGTGGTCAAACCCTGGCACAAGTATTCTGGAGAGGTGGTAGATGCCCCATCCCTGGAAATCTTCAAGGTCAGGTTGGACAGGGCTCTGAGCAACCTGATTGAGTTGAAGATATCCCTTCTCATTGCAGGGGGGCTGGACTAGATGACCTTAAAAGGTCCCTTCCAACCCAAACTATTCTGTGATCCTATGATTTTTATTTGTGCTTCGGCCACTGCCTAACATGCACCTGTGGCTTGCAGAGAACATCTTTTCTCTTTGATTCTTTACTAGTGCCTTCAACTCTCTGTATTGGTTTTGTGTGGCAACATTCCGGAAGCGAGGGAGGGGGCTACAGGGGTGGCCTCTGTGAAAAGTGTCCAATAGAGCCAATGGCAGCTGGTTCCAAGATGGACCTGCTGCTGGCCAAGGCCACGCCCTTCAGTGACAGTGGTAGCACCTTTGTGATAACATTTTATGAAAGGGAAAATAAAGTGGCTACAGCAATTTACAGCCCAAGAGAGGAGTGAGAATATGTGAGAGAACAACTCTGAAGACACCAAGGTCAGTGAAGAAGGAGTGGGAGGAGGTGCTCCAGGTACTGGAGCAGAGATTCCCCTGCAGCCATGGTCTTGCTGAAGACCACGGTGAGGCAGGCTGTCCCCCTGCAGCCCATGGAGGTCCATGGTGAAGCAGATATCCACCTGCAGCCCCAGGAAGGATGCCACCCTGGAGCAGGTGGATGTCCAAAGGAAGCTCTTGCCCTGTGGGAGGCCTGCTCTGGAGCAAGCTCCTGGCAGGACCTCTGGACCTGTGGAGAGAGGAGCCCATGCTGGAGCAGGTTTTCTGGCAGGACTTGTGACCCCATGGGGGACCCACGTTGGAGCAGTCTGTTCCTGAAGGATGGCACCCCAGAGAAGGGACTCAGGTTGGAGCAGTTCATGAAGAACTGCAGCCTGTGGGAAAGACTCACACTGGAGAAGTTCATGGAGGACTGTCTCCAGTGGGAGGGACCCCAGGCTGGAGCAGGGGAAGAATGTGAGGAGTCCTCCCCCTGGGGAGGAAGGAGCGGCAGAGACAACATGTGATGAACTGACCACAACCCCCAGTCCCCATCCCCCTGTGCCACTGAGGGGCATGTGGTAGAGAAATCAGGAGTGAGGTTGAGCCTGGGAAGAGGGGAGGGGTGGGGGGAAGGTGTTTTAAGATTTTCAGTTTATTTCTCATTGTTCTACTCAGATTTGATTAGTAATAAGATTAATCAATTTTTTTCCAAGTTGAGTCTGTTTTGCCCATGACAGTAATAGGTGAATGATCTGTCCTTGTCCTTATCTCGACCCACAAGCTTTTTGTTATATTTTCTCTCCCCTGTCCAGCTGATGACGGGAGTGATAGAGCAGCTTTGGTGGGCAGCTGCTGTCCAGCCAGGATAAAGCCACCACACTCTCTTACCAGTTTCATGCCTCTTGATTTTAAAAAGGTTTTATCACCAGCAATTATGGTTCTAATAATCAGTCTTCAGACTATCTCTGGCCTCGAGGCTTTTAAAATCTCTTTACTGGGAGACAGAAGTTAATTTAGACAATGTTACTGTGATTGAACAGTTAGGTTTATTTTTGTATGCATCACTTTCTGTTTAGTGACATAGAGTACTTTTACATCATTGGCAAATTTTCTTGCTTCACTTTTGACCCATTCTCCAAGATCAATCATACATATGTTGAGCATCACAGACTCTGTACATCCCCTTGGGCAGCCGTTTCTCTGGCCTAAATTCTAACCACCATTTTCCTTTTTTTCCTAACAATTGTGAATTCAGAAGGATTTCTTATCTCACAGTGGTTTAATTTCCTTAGGAACTTTTAGTGAAACAACTCCTTGAAAGCTTTTTGAAAATCCAAGTATACTTCATCGATCGCAACACTTTTGTACACCTGCTCTTTGAGTAATAAAATGTGAGACAAGACTCCCCTATTCTTAGGGAAACAGTCTCCACTATACCTTGTTTATACACATATCTCATTCTGTTCTTTATGACATTGATCTGCCTGGTATGAAGGTCAGCCTTCCTGGGCTATCATTTCTTGATCTCTCCTAGGAGACTTTTATCAGATTGTGTCACATTTGCTACCTCTTGGTATGGAAGCTGACTTAAATGATAAGCTGTACACTGCAGCAATTTCACATCTGAGTTCTTTTAGAGCTCTTGAGTGAATACCATCTGCTCCTGGCAGTTTGTCACTATTCAGCTTGTTCTAAATCCTCTTCTATTGACAAACCAGTTGGAGACAATTCCTCAGGCTCCCCTTCTGTAAAGAATTGCTCTGTTATGGAAGCCTCAGCTCCAGACCTCATGAGGCCTTGCCTTCCTTCAATCCTTTTATATTCTGCTAAGGTGATCCTTTTGTATTATGATTGGCAATTAGCTTCACTGGGTATGTCTACACTGGCAAGGAGTTCAGATCAATTTATAGAGTGATATAGCTGTTGCTGAGAACCTGCTACTCCACTACCCATATTTCACAATACTTTTGTTTTTAATATAAATATATATTTTTTTATTTGCTTCTAATTGAGTAGACCAAAGTAATTTAGTAGTAATTTAGTAGTAATTCCCATGGACTGAACATCCACCTGGTATGTATTAGATGCACTCCCTTCCAGTTTAGTTTCATTTGAAAGTAATCTAGTTCATATACTCCAAGATTACTACTCATCTTGGAACAAAGGATGGTGAAACAAGTTCACGTTCGCAAAGATTTCTCTGTGGGGTACATAGCTGATGTCATATGTTGACTCAAAAAGTCAAAGAGAATTCTGTGGATTAATTAAACAAAAGGAGAAAGATTGACACAGAGAGAAAGAGAAAAGGGAAAGAAAAAAAAGAGATAACTCTACTGAGTAGATGTCTAGGAAAGGAAGTGGTGGTGATGTCCCAAGGCAAACATATTCCCTGGGCATTCTTTTGAGTGCAGCAGGGTCCCCACAGTAATACGTTGGCTATGGTAACTGTATAGTTTTTGCCAGGAGTTGCTCAAGCTCCCTATTTTTTTTTTTGAAATTTTTTTCCTGCTTATATAGTGTCAGCACTGATTGGAGCATGTTTCCATCAGGGACAGTTGCATGCTGACTGGGTGTTAAACTTTGTGTGTGCATTTTATTGAGTAACATAAAGTAAATGTAAACCCTAATGCAAAAGCTGCAACCTACTGTTAGAAAATAGGGGAAAGAAGGGGTAGTTCTCATGTGAGAACTTATTTAACTTGATGTAATTTGCAGTATTTATTTTTTTCCCATTTAGAAATGACTTGTTTTCTAAGAATGTCTCTCTACTCTTAGCTTTTTAGTTTTCTAATGAAAATTTTTGCTTTGTATTATTTTGAAAATAATCTTTTATCTTATTTTTATAATATTTTATAATTTAAGATAATTTTTAATTATCTTATTTTTTATCTTATCAAAATATTTTTGATTTCTCATATATATTTACTCGTATTTTTAGTGGTCATCATGTTGTGTACGATTTTTTTTTTTCACTATTACTTCTAATTCCCTTTTAATTCACCTTCTGTTTGTCTGCATGTATTGGGTCTGGATGAGATGGCATTCATTTTCCCCATAGCAGTCCTTGTAGTGCCCTGCTTTGTACTGGTAGCCAGAAAGG
>NW_010556729.1:59581-84770 GCF_000687285.1 Phaethon lepturus
TTTAGATTTCTAATGAAAATTTTTGCTTTGTATTATTTTGAAAATAATCTTTTATCTTATTTTTATAATATTTTATAATTTAAGATAATTTTTAATTATCTTATTTTTTATCTTATCAAAATATTTTTGATTTCTCATATATATTTACTCGTATTTTTAGTGGTCATCATGTTGTGTACGATTTTTTTTTTCACTATTACTTCTAATTCCCTTTTAATTCACCATCTGTTTGTCTGCATGTATTGGGTCTGGATGAGATGGCATTCATTTTCCCCATAGCAGTCCTTGTAGTGCCCTGCTTTGTATTGGTAGCTAGAAAGGTGTTGATGACACACCAGTGTTTTGGGTACTGCTGAGCAGTAATCCCACAAAATCAAGGCCATCTCTCCAACATTACCCCCCACCGGGCTGGGAGGGGGCAAGATCTTGGGAGGGGACACAGCCAGGACAGCTGAACCAAACTGGCCAAAGGGATATTCCATACCATATGACATCAGCTCAGCAGTAAAAGCTAAGAGAAAGGAGGAGGAAAGGGAGGCATTCATTATCATGACATTTGTCTTCTGGAGCAACTGCTATGCATACTGAAGCCCTGCTTCCCCTGAAGTGGCTGAACATCACCTGCTGATGGGAAGTAGAGAATAAATCTTTCATTTTCTTTTGCTTCTGTGTGCAGCCTTTGCTTAAACTGTCTTTATCTTGACCCACGTGTTTGGTTATTTTTTTTTTCCATCCTAATTTCTTCTCCCTATCCCGCTGAGGAGGAGATTGATAGAGAGGCTTGGTGGCACCTGGCGTCCAGCCAAAGCCAACCCACCACGGTGCATTTTCCCTTTTAGAAGTTAAAGATGCATTGTTGCCCCAGGTTTCTCTCCATTTTAAGAAAGTTGAATTGGAGTGCGTATACCATGAGGCAGCATATGGTATGGTAGTGAATTGTATTCAGAAAGAGCTACACAGAGGTACAATTAGTTTCCAGCTCCCAGCTGAACGTCAGTGATAGCTGGTTGCATCTAGCCCTCCCCCTTCCCATCCGCCCCCCAACTTTGGGGATCACATACCTTATGTTTAAACAGCATGAGACACAAGCTGTGAAGCATATTATAGTCCTTCCTAACTACACATAAGACTAAATTAGATCACTCAGTTTCTGCTGATTATTTTATAATTTAATTTACCATAAATCACACAAACTATTTTCAGATCTGTGAGATATATTTTCCAAACAGAAAATTACTTTATTTATAATCACTAGGAATGACACACTGTGCACTCAGAAAAGCTGTTCACAGGGAAAAATTCTTTTAAATTTTAATTATGTTTCTATAATTTTTGAAACAGAAACTAGCTCATGAGGACTGAAATAAAAAAGGACATTTCATACTTGAAAGCCTCCAAAATGTGGTACTGTCTGTTTCTGTGCTCATAAAGCAGTTTAGGGTAGTGCATATCTGACATATACATTTTTCTCAGAATCTCCCTTGGGTTTTCTGACATTAGAGGACACAGTGCTTGGTACACTGCTCACCAGCTGGATTTACTTACTGCTAGTGAAGAGGCACCAAGGAGATATAGTGGTGTTCTTTAAATAAATTTGGTGAAAAGGTAATAACACAATATTTTTTTTTTTTAAAGTGTGATAGGAAAGAAAAGGTAAGTAATGGATTTTTCACCATTTGATGCATTCAATGCATCATTAATTAAATTCTGTTTTATTTGTATTCTATTTCTATCAGACTGGTAAGGAAGGTAAGTTAAAAAGTAAGATCCTTAATTTGTACTAAATAGTCTACAGACTTAGTAACAAAGCAGAAGAAATAAAATAAATGTCCAAGGGAAGCAGTCTTCTTTTCTTTCTTCCTTTTCTAGCAATAGATCCCCCTAGAAGCTATGCTAAGGCACACAGAGGACAGGGAGGTGATTCAAGACAGTCAGCTTAGTTTCACCAAGGGCAACTCCTGCCTGACCAACCTAGTGGCCTTCTATGACAGAGTGACTACACCAGTGGACAAGGGAAGAGCTACCAGTGATGCCATCTATCTGTGCTTCTGTAAGGTCTTTGACACAGTCCCCCACAACATTCGTCTCTCAACTGGAGATGGATTTGATGGGTGGACTGTCGAGTGGATGAGGAATTGGTTGGATGGTTGCATCGAGAAGGTAGTGGTCAATGGCTCAATGTCCAGATGGAGATGCTGATGAAGGATGTCCATCAAGGGTCTGTATTGGGACCAGTACTGTTTAATATCTTCATCAATGACACAGACAGTGGGACTAACTGCATCCTCATCAAGTTTGCAGGCGACACCAAGATGAATGGTGCACTTGACACGCCTGAGGGACAGGATGCCATCCAGAGGGACCTGGACAAGCTTGAGGACCAGGTCCATGTGAACCTCCTGAGGTTCAACAAGGCCAAGTGCAGGGTCCTGCACCTGGGTCGGGGCAACCCCCAGTATCAATACAGGCTGAGGGATGAAGATATCAAAAGAGCCATGCTGGGAAGGACTTGGGGGAACTGGTGGATTAAAAGCCAGGCATGAGCCAGCAATGTGCACTCACAGCCCAGAAAGCCAACTGTATTCTGAGCTGCACCCAAAGAAGTGCGGCCAGCAGGTTGAGGGAGGTGATTCTGACCCTCTACTCTACTCTGGTGAGGCCCCACCTGGAGTTCTGCATCCAGCTCAGCACAGGAAAGACATAGACCTGTTGGAGCGGGTCCAGAGGAGGCCACCAAAATGATCAGTGAGATGGAACACCTCTCATGAAGAAAGGCTGAGAATATTGGTGTTGTTCAGCCTGGAGAAGAGAAGACTCCAGAGAGACCTCATTGCAGCCTTCCAATACTTAAAGGGGGTTTATAAGAAAGATGGGTACAGACTTTTGAACAGGGCCTGTTGTGATAGGACAAGGGGTAATGGTTTTAATCTAAAAGAGGGCAGATTTTGACTAGATAGAAGGAAGACGTTTTTCACAATGACAGTGGTTGCCCTGAGAGGTGGTAGCTGCCCCATCCCTGGAAACATTCCAGGTCAGGTTAGACGAGGCTCTGAGCAACCTGATCTAGTGTCTAAGATGTCCCTGCTCATTCCAGGGAGGTTGGATGAGATGACCTTGAAAGGTCCTTTCCAACCCAAAGATTCTATAAATCTATGATTCAATAATTCTTTTTCAGTTAAGCAACGCTGGTCTTTAGGCTTGTCAACTTTTTTCATTTATAGAATAACTTTCTGCCACTTTACCTAGTGACCCTACTCAGTGTTGTTACGTTTGGCCTGAAGAACTGTGTATCATTTGTGTATCATAAGTTGCTCAATTGTTTCTTAGTGATGGTTATGATTATGCCAGGCAAGATAGAAATGAGTAGGACACCAGAACTAAAACAGGCAATTTAGTAAATCCAATTACGTATTTAAATTCTTTCTTTTTAAAAAATACCTAAAGAATTCCAATGGTAAAATCTAATATACATAATGGCTAACATTATTGCTTTTTTATTGTTTTACTCACTGGATGATGCAGTATGTGCCATATCTCAGTACTATTTTGCATTTTTTTCTCCTGCTTGTTGTCCACTGTTTCCACTAGCAACTGCACAAACACCAAATCAATTAATACTGTATTTATTCAAATCAAGGTGTGTCTCAACATTAAGGATGGTTTGCAAATGCAGTAACATGCAGCTAGCACAGTATCATTTGCAAAAGAAATGTAGCATTAATAAAATCAATGAATGTTTTACATGGTATTTCCTAAGAGTGAGCTTCAGAGAGTAATAGCGTCTGTATTGCCTTATTCAGTCTTTGTAGACTGACTCTGGTGGGAAATCTCATGAGAGTAAGCTCTTAGGATTTTCAGCATTTCTAGCATTAGACTGAAATTCTGTGATAAATGTTTTTTCTTTCCTTTTGAATGTCATTGAAAAAGAAAAAAAGCTTTTGATCAAAGCTGGGAAAGGCAGGGAAGAATATGTTTTGGGGGTGCAATTTGTGAGTCAGTCTTTACAATTTTCAGAAAGGTTTGGACTCAATTTTAATTTGAAGTGAAAATCTGAGGCACTTTATTTTTTTAGGATCAAATTGCCTCTTTATGAAATGACTTTTTTAAAATAAAACAACACAATATATATTTAAAAATGTACTTGAAATATTGTCTACAAGCTCAAAAGAGGTGAGCTGCAAAATCTTCAGACCACACTGCTAACTCTTAAACATTTGGGAGGGGCTGAAAAGGTGGTCAGAAGTGACAAGACAGACCGTGAAATCTAAGAAATATCATGGGCCCCAAAAAAACTTGTACACTGCCATCTGATTTCTGCTAAGCTTTTTTATCCATGTCTTTTGAAAACTAATGGCATCTAAAAGTGAACAAGCAAAACTTATATGTGTTTATGTTATCAGGTGTGATTTCCAAACAGGGGTCAATGCTGTACCCAAATGAAAGCTGCATAATTTTAATCTGTAACCTACAAACTGAGAGACATTTCCAGGTTCAGTGGGTATCTAGGGAAATTATAAGCTCATAAACATTTCCTGTACCTGGGGTATGTATTTCTTCAGTCAGTATAAAAGACTCTAATTGGGTAAATTGATACCTTAAGGTGTATTAAATTGAATTTCACCCTCAGAAGATGAACTTGAGCTGCATCCTGAATGGAGAGCTGTGGTACTCAGGATAAGTTAGTGAGGTTTACACCTTATTTGTGCTCTGAGATTCCTGAAAATAAGTCTCTCATTACAGTTTCTCACTAGAAATCTTTTCAGATTAAGTTTGCTTCATAGCACGTAGGATGTTTTACTTTTGCTCCTTCAGGCTTAATAATTCATTTTTACTGAAAAAAAAAGTGTCTTCCCTTTTCTAGATATTAAGACACAAGAAGCTTGCTAGACAACCAGTATCTAAAAGTGATTGTGAATTGTCTATCTCAGAACCTAGAGCATTTGAACACATATATTCTCCCTGCTACAACTCAAACAGTTTTTGCCATTTTTACCTTCCCACTCAGAGAACTTGGTCATAACTAAACTGCCGTAACTATAAGATGACAAGCATTTTTTTAAATTCTTTAAACACCACTGAAAAAGATCCCATGTTTGAAGAGTGCTTTAAGAAGGAAAAAGCACATTCTTAGAAGTATGCCAACACTCTTGCACTAAAACTTGTTAAGACACAGACACTTGTTTTCTGGTTAGCTCATGCATGAGTCATAGAAAAGCCCAAATCTTTTGCCTTTAAATGGTTTATAAACTAAATCCTCTGAAAAAATAGAACATATTTTACTCAATGTTTTTGCTCCTGTTTACTAAGAAACCTCTGCTTTGGATTTTTCTTGTCTAATGACTGCTAACATTATCTGATTGACACTGTTTTTTATTATCAGAATTTTAGGAAAATGCTGCTATTTTCTTCTTGTAAACACATAAATTATGACAGTATTTTTTTAAAAACATGATTACATATAAATATGGCATTAGAATAATGTTTGAAGATGAACAGTAAAAGGATCTACAAAGATCAGTTTTCTCCCTTGCATTTACAATTAAGATCTACCAATTCTGTATGTTATCCCACGTTTTCTTCCTCAGTTTGTCACACATGAAGTTTGAGATTATTGTACAGTTTTATTTTCAGTAAAGGCAAATGACAGAATCAGAAGGCTGCATTTCCAAAATGTACTCCTACCCAAAAATAAAAAAAAAAAGAAAAAAGATGCTTTTAGTATACAGTAAACTGAGTGGCTAAAAGCTTGCTTTATTGGAGCACCTCTGGGATAAGTTTTCCCTATCATACAGCTTCAGTGTTAGACATATGTATCTTCATGCATATCATTCTCCTGTAGCAAGAAATCATAATTTCTAATCAGCTGAGACTTGAAGGTTTGAATTCTAAAATAGACTTTCTTCCCATAAAAGCACAGTATTTCACAGCTTTGTACTGAATTAAAGTTTCTGCGCTATTGCCTCCAAAAGGGCTTTTCACCAGAGCAACATCCCCACAGAAAGCAGATGTGCCAAAAACACTTCCCATAAATAATATAGAGAATTACATGAACTGGGTGTCCACAAACTTTGCCACAAAAATTATGTCTCACAACATTAATGTCTGATATAGCCTCAAAAATTTAGTAGTGTGGCATTCTACTTTCACCTTTCTGCTTTTTATATGTGACTGCTTAGCAGCTCATTCATTCTTTTTATTGTTGATGGCCTTGCTAATTTGAGAGAAAAGGTGTAGTTGGCCAAAAGATAAAATGCTGAAAGGTTAAGGCAATAAAGCACATTACTATATTTCATGGTAGAGAAAATTACTTACCTATAATTGTTGTTCAGTGAAGAAGTGAAACATTCAAGCATGAAGAAATGAAACATTCAAGCCTCCGTTTCATAATGGTTTTCCTTGACAGTGACCTGGTGTCTCAGTGCCAGATAAAACAAAACGCTAGGCAGGTTTTCTAATAGCTTTTGTCTCTCCACTTAACCCATGTGGCCTTTAAAAGTCTAGCTTGTGAAAGGAGTCTTGAGGGTCTGAGGGAACAGTTAGGAATAATCCAGTGATTAAAGAGAGAGGAATATATGATTAGCATGCACATTTGTCATTTATTCATCTATCTTTGTAACATTTAGGGCTTAGTTTTGCCTGGCAGTAATGATGATAAACACCTGGCCCTGAGAGACCAGCAACATTCATTCTTTTTTTTTCTTTTTTTCTTCCCCCCCCCGCCCCCGTCATATGTAATTCCTTATCTGGTCATCTCATGTTCTGGAGTATGGGGACCAAAACTCACTTCTCCATTCACTTCAATTTAGTGAGGCTTAGGTGATCTCCAGATGACCCTGAAGTTAAACCTCTGTGTTGAATGTCTCCTCATAGTCCCCTGGGTTATTCTTGAGTCCCTTCTGTCGTCCAAGAACAGGCAGTTTAGAAATCAGGTGAGATATGCAGTCCTTGATAACCTGTAAGTCTTGTACCTTGTAAATCTTACAGCTGAAAGAAAGGCAGCTTTGTGCAGGGCATAGAAAATAGTAAGTAAAAGGCAGATTTCATCTTTGATGCACAGTTGGCATCGCATTTAATGCAAAATCATCTGTGTAGTGTGAGCATTGGGAGAGAAATGAGAGAAAGTTCTGAGTAGTTTTGGTCTTCAAGCAAATTACACAGCCTGATGCATCTGCTGGCAGGACCAAGCCATTAATGGGATTTTCACCACAGTCTATAAAAAGATACACGACATTTATTTTATCCTGCAGTTTGTTATGACCCTTTTCATTTAACAATCTGTGAACTACCTAAGCCCCACTCTGAGAGTAAAATTATTGCATATCTTTCCTGACTCACTGGACTTGTTTATTGGAATGGGATTAGGAACAGTTAGCGTGTGCTTTCAGAGCAGGTTATATTCAGATGCTCCTAGTGTTGGCTGTAAAACTGGCTTGTGGGCTGTCTTTTGATCTCTATACTAGATGAATCTATTCAGCCAGCGGTCTGTAGTGACTTACTATAGAAATGGATAAAGCAAGATTTGGGTGCATATTTTATAGCTGTGGCATTTCTTGGATTTATCATTTGACATGATGAGAGAGTTTGTCTTGAAGGTGAGGAAACCTGTAAAACGATAAGTTTTCAGTCTCATGCAAAAAACACTGTAAAACACTATATCTGGTTTCATTTAGTCAAGAATTCTTCAGAATACAAGTGTGAACACATTCAGTTGCAGGAGAACTGCCTCCTTCATGGTGACGGGCACCGGGTCTTAAAGGTAGGCAGGCAGTTGCACTATGGGAGTTGGACAGCTGCTGGGAGGACCAGTTTTGTTAGTGACACAGATCAGTCACTATCATGAATCACATCTGAAAAATCTAAAATTATGGATGTCTTAAACATTAAAAAAAAATTGTTGTCTAGGTTCATTTCATGCCAGACACATGGAATAAGTAGAAAATCTCAGGTCATCCTTCTTTGTGTTAAAAACAAAACATTTGGTTATACTATATATTGCTTATCCTAAAATTGTCTAGCAGAAGCAGCCTGACATGATGTCCAATACCAATATGGGAAGCTCCAAGCAAATACCCTGTGTACATACTTTTACACTCTATTTTAGATATTCATTTTCTATTTCTTAATCACAGTGGTTAACACAAGAGAGGGTAATTATTACTGGCAGCACAGATCGCTTTTAACAAAATTACATCCCTACATATTATCATATTACCATAGTTACATTATTATTACAGAATAACCTTTACTTAATTACTAACCAAAAGCAATTATGGCAAATGATATGAACATTCTAATTTAGTGAAAAAATCTTAGTTCCCTTTATGAACAACAAAATGTCATCATAAGCTTGTAATAGGATAACTTGCATATATCAATGTACATTTAATGTTGTTCATACAAATTCCTTAGGCCAGAATGTTCCTTCCTGCGTTCCTGCAAAACTAAATGACCACAGTAAGGTTAACGTGACAAGAAAATCTGATTCTCTTGACCGGCTGTTAAATCTCTACCTTATGCCATGCTGAAATGATGATTGCAGCAATGCACAATACCTGTATGTGCTTAGTACGAGCTTAGTATGTACCTTTGGCTGAGTTTTTCTTCAAGACAGGCTACAGACTGAACATATTCTCTGTAGTTCTGCAGATGCACCAGGTTTGGAGGTCTTTAACATCTGGGCTTTTTATATGGGATTTATGTCTGATTGTTGCACATTGCTATTTAACATGTGAAACAAATCCCAATTTCAGCTCTGTTTTGGTAAGATTAATTTCAACAGTACCTATGAATTTTGCCTATAGAAAAAGAAAACAACTTATTTTATACTACATGATATTATTTCAGTTTACCCAATTGTAGAGACATCTCCTAAGAACACAACAGGATATAGTCAGGCAGCTGTAGCACTGGGATTAGCTCAATATACAATAGTTACAAATATACAAAAAGAGGTTGTTCAAAAAATTCTAAATGTTAAACAGGAAGTAGATAAAGAAAAGCCTATCTTAACTGTGAGATTAAGGGAAAAGTTTAAAGAAAGCTAGGAAGCCAGTTACCAAAATAAATATATGTAAAGAAAGGCTGAAAAAGGAATGGTGGATTCCATACGCAGGTTCACAAACTACACACTTGCAGATGTTCATGCTTGTTTTACAATACTCGGTCCCAGGGAACAAGAAGGGATGGATTCAGGAGAACAATAGTAACAATCCTGGTAAAGCCACAGAGATTCAGGAGAGAAAATGTATTCTACTGTGCCATAAAATAAAAATATCATAATAAAGAAATAAAAATAGAAATAAAAAACTGTTTAAGCAGAGCCTAGCTCAGAGTGGGGAAGTTTCTAAAGTATAAATGCAACTGCTGTGTAGTTTGTGATGGAAGTAAAGAAATGTTATGGGTCATTTTATGCCTACTACAAGCTGTAAACCAGCAGGAAACAGAATAAAGATTGCTGTCAAAATATTTTGAGGTTGCGATCCTATGGTTCTGAATCGCTTCTGAGTACTCAGCAAGTCAGGGAAATGAAAGCTAACACAGCTGAACTGTGCCACACAGCGTGGCTGACAGGTCCCCACAAAGGGTCCCCTAACAGTTCTGTTGCATGTAAGCAAATCGTCTTTGCATCACTTGCTTGATTTTTCTTGGTGTGGTCAGGATATGCAAGATGCGTTGCATATGTTTGCATTGGCTTCAAGTGTACAATTCAGTTATTCTAACCTGCTCTGCCAGCAATTCGTAAATGCGAAGTAGGTAATGCTTGGTAGATATCCCACCAAAGTCAGTGAGATTGGCAGTTTTTCATGAAGAAGGGAGCATTATTTACTTTTTAGTTTTCATATGTCGAAAAACGCAACATTTCTAATCTGCCGTAATTGCTGTGAAGTATGTAAACAGTCTTTCGTTGCAGATATATAATTGACAGGCAGTCTGAATATAGGAAGGTTGACATTCTTGAAGGTAAACATGCAGACATTATGCAAAAGGAAGCACTGCCTTGAGATAGGGATAGAACGATCAGCACTGATGCTGTATTGTATTTTATCATCCCCAGCCTTACAAGTAATTTGGCTGAAAACAAGGACTTCTCTAAATAAGAACATGTAAGACATCCTTTGTAGGCAGTGATGACTTTCTTCGCTGAAAGATGTCTTCTTTGACTTTTGTTTTATTGCCACAATTAATATGGGTAAAGATATTAAATAAATGTAGGAAGTGCACAGGGCAATTTGATCACAGAGAAACAATAAAGGGCACATCAGTTTTGAAAGTTATTTCATCCAACCTTTAGTCCTGAAAAATAATTCCTAAAATGATTACATGGTTTGCCACAGAGAAACTAAGATTTTGCTGCTTTATTTTTGCCTTTAGCTTTCATTACATTGTTAGTCACCCATTTCAAGACAAGATACCCTCCCCTGCTGCCCTTAATTCAGCATACCACAAATCTATGTATATATGTCTACGGTTTGATTTATCGTTACTATCTTGAGAATATTTGTGCTGAAAAAAAATGCTTCAGGAAAATATGGCTGGAAATGTTGTCCACATTCTGTGCCTACTTTACTTTTGAAGGAGAGCATCGTTCAGAGACAGATTGCAAAGTATATTTTGATCCTTAAGCGTGTTTTGTTTTATGCCAGTTAAGCAAACAGACCAAAAAAAAAAACATTCAGCCTCTGCTGCCAGGTAACCAAGTGAACAGATACGACATTTCGTTCCTCCAAAGGTGCGTAAAGGCCGTGATGCTTTTTCCGAGTGTTGGAAACACCTTTGAAGTGATCAGCTCTACCGATCATAGTACTGAGGGCCCTTCAGAACAACTGGGTTGTGAGAATTCATGCTAAGCTGCAGATCTGTTCTTGAAGGCACGGGCCTAATATATCCTGAATGCCTCTATATGTTTTTCCAGTACACTTTGCTTGAACGTCACATACAGAAGGAAGGTCCTGAGATTGAATTAGCTCTGCGGACATTATAGGAAGAGAAAATATTTGATTGTTAAGTGTGAAAATAATTTTTTAGCCTTAATATGGCCATCTCACAGCTGCGTTTAAGGCAATTATATATAATGCCTATTAGAGTATTTCTAATTACATCTTAGCATCCTATTTATGCTGATGACTGCTATGTGTTTCATCAGCTTATTCATTGGTTTCTCCTTAAAGATGCTTAGTTTTCTTTCCACGGTTTCTTCAGCCACTAAGAAGCTATCAGTGTATACAAGCAGACAAAATTAATCATTTTCATATAATTTTCCTTGCCATTGTTGATACATAATTTTATCATTGTACTGGCCCGTTTTATTCATTCTTTGCAATCTTAGAACCTGCAGCATTCAAAATCAAAATAACTCCTCATGAACAGCCTCTTTTCCAACCTTCCTTATTCACTTCTTCTTTCAAGCCACTATTTAAATATGTTTAACAGTCCTGATCCCTCAAGCTCTCTACTACTAAATTATTTTCATTCTGAGAGTTACTCATAAGAAACCTTGAGGAAATGTTCTTGAAGAAGGATACTCCTCATTCTGGGAGAAAATAGCATTTTTTTCTTATTTATTCCCAGTTTTTAATTTCATAGTCTTTAATTTTATTCATTATAGTTTGCAGTATTAATCAGCCAGTGACTTTTCAGACTCTCATATTTTGGTAAGGAACTTCTATTAAAGGATTTAAAAATGTCTGAATAAATTGTAACTACCTAGTTTACCTTAGACCTTTTATTCTTAAATCTTTAATTACTTACACAGACAAAATACTAAAGCCAGAACTGAGATTTGTAATTCGTTTCATGTGGGCTAGACATCCACACAATAGTCTTATCTTACCTACTGGCAATAAAACTATGTTTTTAAACGTGAATAATTGCCTGGTTACTAGCCAGGAAAGTCCTTTTTATATCTGAAAAAGCATTACACATAGAGGAATTGGAACAATAGCTGAATATTGATTACGGCTATTCCTGAATTTTCCCACAGTTTTGATACCTGGAAATAAAAGCATAGTTCTTCTAGACTCATTAAAGCTATAACAACATTTGTGTAGCTTTTAAAACATTCAATTTCCTTCCTTCACATCGTTTAAAAACATTGTTCTGGGTGGGTAAATATTACCTGATTAAAACAGTAGTTCTACTTTAAAATGTATGTATTTTGTATTTCCTCTATATTTCATATAAAATACGACTTTCTCAGTGCTTTAAGTGATCGTACATAGGTATTGCATTAAAACTTATGACAGTTTAGGGAAACACAATATTTGTAGTTTATATGTTGCATAGAGCCACTCCTGGTGCTTAATGGAAAGTTAGTGGAAATTTATTTAAATTCTTACCCTGACATTCCAAGTTGTATACAGTTGAAAACAAGCTGTAGCCATAGATTTCCCTGTACCTTATTCTTGATTTTTTCACAATTAATGAACGAACAATATACTTTAGACCAGTAATTATCATCCTTTTCATGATGCATGATTTGTTCTTCCAAAGTAATACTTAATGTAAATTGTAAGTACACATGCTAATGACAGCCAAGGACAGGAAATGCAAAGATTAATTGTATCTGAATGAGAGAGCAAAGGTAAACAGAACATTTTGGGCACTATCATTTGCTTATATCATTGAATTTTTAGCCTTAACTAAGTCTTTATACTTGGAATGGTAATCTGTTGGACAAGATAGGTACTGGATACAAGAAGGCTATTGTATTGTATACTTGCTGTAACATAGAGCCACAAAATTCAAGTCACTATTATATATTAATTCTTTAGGAATACTCAAAAGCTTTTCTGGAGGCCTTAATTTCATTAAAGGAAGAAAGGTTTGGTGTCTGGAGTGTGTTCATCTTGGTATCTTCCTGTCTTGCTCTGTATCAATTTGGTGAAAGAACTGACACCACCAGGTAGATTTTTTTTTAAATTCTGCTCAGGTTCTCTGACCAGAACCCATTCCTCCTCTTCTCCAAACTCTCTAATCTTTTTTTTTTTCCTGGGAACAATCTCATTTGTTCAGAGAACAAGTATTTGACTAACACTAACCCTATTTGATGTCCTTATTGTTTCCTGAAATGAAAAAATCCCATATTAGGGAATTGAGGATTCTTAATTCCAGGCCTCATAAAGACTTATAGGAGATGCAGAGTTCTTTTATAGGCAGTAAGACTATTCCCCTATAGGGAATATTACTATATTATATAATATTAATATATTACTATAGGCAGTAAGCTCATTCCCCCACCCAGTTGGGTGGGGGAGAGAATTGGAAGGCTAAAAGTGAGAAAACTTGTGGGTTGAGATAAAGACAGTTTAATAATTTAAAAAAAAAACCAGTAAAAAACAAATCCAAAAACAATAAAGAAGAAAAGAAACAAGCCCAAGAAAATGAAGCGATGCAAAAAAACCCCAATTGCTCACCACCAGCTGATGCCCAACCAGTCCATGATCAACAGCAGCCCCAAACAACATTCCTTCTCCCCCCAGCTTTATTGCTGATGATGACATCACATGGTGTGGGGTGTCCCTTTGGTCAGTTGAGGTCAGTCGTCCTGGCTGCATCCCCTCCCAGCTTCTTGTGCACCCCCAGCCTGCTCACTGGTGGGATGGTGTAAGAAGCAGAAAAGGCCTTGATGTCGCGTAAGCACAGCTCACCCACAGCTAAAACACCCCTGTGATATCAACACTGCTTTGGTCACAAATCCAAAGCGCAGGCCCATACAAACTACTGTGAAGAAATTTAACTCTATCCCAGACAAAAGCAGTACAAACGGAGAAAAATAAAAGCAACAGATGAACTGCTAATTTCTAGCCTAATTTCTATTGATTTGTAAATGAGAACAACTATTGCAGTAGCAATACAGAAAATCATGTTTCACGTTGTTTGGTTTGTTTTTTCAATTATTTTATTTGTTTTATTTCCTTTGATTTTAATAAGTAAACATTGAAAAGTACTGTGTTGAAGGAGTGATTATCCCACTACTATGAAGGAATATGGACAGATGGGTTAGAAAAAAAGGAATATGAAGATCATTTAATATTACCAGTTTTGATTTATTTTTGAAAATGTATTTTTAACCAACCGATTTTTTTCTCCACCCCTTGAAGACTTTTTTAACACTTCTTTAACTGTATCAGAAACTGAGACAGAAATCCAATATCTATGCCACTGAACAAAGAATTAAGAGGTTTTCAGATTTGTCTTTGTAACTTCACAGTATGACTAATAGTTTCAGATAAAAATAGAGAGATACATTAACTTGCAAAGAGCTGATACAGATGCAAGTTCAGTTCCATAATAACTTTTTAATGGGAAAATTGTGATAAATAAAAATTACTTTTATATCCTAAGTTAAACAGCACTTTAAGTTTGACATAATTAAATGTGGGTTTTAGCTACAATTTCTCTTTAGGGATATCTAGGTTACTGGATAATGTCTTTTTTTGAAGAAGAAAATAGCGAAGAGCCATTAGAAAGTAAAAGAAGCAGAGACAGGAGGGAAATTTCTATTTAATGGGCAGGGGAGACATTGGTCAATAAGTACTAGCACATGGAAAACCACATACTTTATGTTTGAATCCTGTAATAAAGGCATAGTAAGTAAATGCTATTGCAATAGTCCACTGCTTTGTTGCTACTGCTGGGAGTTAAGTAATGATGAAAACGAATGCGTTCCTTTTTCTGTAAAGAGCCTTGATAATCCCTCTCGTGGTAGACACTTATACATTCACTCTGAATTCTATAACTCAAATTCTTCACTCAAGCAAACGGCGAAGTTCGTGCTCAATAACATTAAAAACACTTAAAAGAGCTTTTAATTTTAAATACTAAACTTATTTTACTTCCTGGGACATTAAATACCTGTGGCTTAAGAGCACTAAAGTTTATTTGGACCGTTTGTTAAAGAGGAGCACTGTTCTTTGGAGAATCTGGAAACTGCCCAAGGCAAGATTGTATGATCAGTTTTGTAGTGTTTGCTATCACTGTGGAATTGCTTTAGCTGAGTGTTTCACGAAGACTAAAGCTGTCAAAGCCAATAGTGAATGAAGTGACTACAAAGTTAATGCTGCAATCATGACTAGTGATTTAAACATTAGATTTGATGGAGCAACTTTAAGATACTTTAATTACTATGTTAAATAAGTAAGCTCTGTGTGTTGTGCAACATACAGGGGTTTAACGGTAAGTTTTGCAAAACGCGTGAATACACGTACATTTGTGACAAGATACCTTAAGATTGTATGATGACATAAATGATATAGTGCATGGCCACAAACGTGCAAAGTAAAGCTCACATAAAAAGTAGCTGTATTGCAATTGTTAGTACAAAGCATAGTTTCGTTAGCTGGAAAAAGTTAGTTAAAACAGCATAAACCACTTAGACTGTAGTAATGGTTCCCTGAAGCTGAATTTGACTCTACAAGAGTAAATGAACTTATCAGACATCCCTGTAATTAATAGTGACAAATTAAAATAAATCTGAACTCCTCAAATGGTTTATATATTCATATGTCTCAATAACTTATTTTGTAAACCTATTAAAAGAACAGACAAAGGTTATAAGTTAATGCACAAAATGGTGAAACTTATTCCTAACATAAATGTTCAGCTTTCTGATGCAGAACTGAAAGATCTCAACATGCATGCCATCAGGAATACCAGGAAAAAAGAAGTACAGGTAGCTGTATAACCATCACTGAGACTTTATCATCAGGTTATAAAAAACAGTTATATTCTCTCTCTTCAATGTATGACATCATCTATTAGTGTTACATTTCTGAATAAAAAGTATTATTCTCTTTCCAAAAACAGAACTGAAGATGCTATCAAGGGCAGATTTCATATTCCTTAAGAGGAAAAATTGGATCATCATGGATAAGGATTCTGGAAAGCAATGTCTTGCAGTGTAGTTTAGGCATAAAATTTAAGTTTTAACTCTGTTAGACTGAATAAAAGAAATGTGCAAGGGTCTTTATTGTCCTTGTTCAAGAAATGTCCTCTCAGAGAACTTGCTAATTCAGAAGATCAGTCAAAGGCTAACAATAAGAAATACTGCTCAGATTTCTGAGTTCTGACAAGTGAAGTTGGGTGACTCATTTTTGGAGCCTCAGCTTGATAGTTTTCCTGTTCTATTTTGTGGCACTGTTTCCACTCACAGTTATGCTATTAAAACAATTTCTGTTTTTCCCTTAGAAATTTCCTGATAGTTCAAATGAAATCTGGAAGAGTTATCTTGGTTTATTTCATGAGATAAAAATGTGTTATTAAATCCCTGCAGATTAGGTACTATTAGATGGTGTGGTTATTTTTTACAAATAATTTATTTTCTTTAATAATCATCAAAAGGTTTCCCATAAGTTCTTCACCACTCCTACAATATTTAGAAAGGCTTTTTTGCATTGTATGTGGAGGACCATCATTTTGATGATGTATGACTTTAAGTGTCAGTGTCTTTATGATGAATAACACTAAGCAACATTGCTCAAGTGATGGATAACACAAAGAGCCATTTCCCTGATGATGTATTCTAGTAAGGGGACAATCTTGATGTAAAATACATAATAAGAGCAAGTTGCTTGGAGTTATCTATCATCATAGCAATAATCGTCAACGCTGTATACCCTATTGATAGTATTGGTCTGACAGTATGTAATAAGAAATGGAATCTCTTTACAGATGTGGCATGGATCACATTTATTGTATAAAATAGGAATGAAATGAAAAAAGCTAATCCCTGTTTCTTGTTTTTGTTCTGTTTTTGAAAGCAAGTCTCTCTTGAGACAATAGAGCTTTAGAAATTAGATACCATTGGTTAATAACTCTGCTGCCCGTGTCTCCAAAATTAAGCACTGTCTGCAATATGCAAATAAATCATGCTTTCTGTAGAAAAAATGATGCTTCTGACACCACTTGTCTAATTCCAGAATATATTTCACTGTGACAATATGTAGAATATGTCAGGTTTTTGTTGTCGTCCATGGCTGCAGCAGCCAGTGAATTGAATTATAGACCAGGGGACTACAGTCATAGAGCTATGTGGTGGTGATGGATGATGGACTTTCAGCTTCAGCCATGGGACCTCGACAGATTATAAATAGGCATTTAGTCTTTTTACAGGATATTTCGATGAATGTTTGCAATAATATGTTTAAAGTTATTATACAAATCACAATGTGAAAGTCAGGATGGAGGTGCTTACGTTACAGCATTTCTATATGATTAACAGGCAGACGGAACTAAGGTGTGAGCAGGCAGGAATTACATTTGCGTAAGGATACGGTGATAATGAAAAGGACAGATGTAAAGTCATAGCTCATGACTCAAGTGATAGTCATGAAAATCGGCTTCTTGATGCTGTATTCACATTTGAGAAAGAATGAGGAATTTAGTTGAGAATTACCCTATAAATCTTGGTCACTGGGACATCCATATTATGTTAGATGGGGTGCTTTATTGATTTTTGTAATACTTAATTCAGAACTATTATATAATGTAACATGGTGTCAAAAACTGCTGATCATGAAGAAGTGTGACAGAAAAAAGCTGATTTTAATGACTCGCTGTCACATTATGCCTTTCAGATTAAGCTTTTTTACACCAAATGCAATAATTTCCACTTCTTAAATGAGATGAAACAACATTTTCAGTCTATTCTAATGCTATGACCTCAAAATAAACAGTAAATTGATTTTTTACTAAGTAAAATAGACTTGTTCTAATAATACATGCCAAGTGTGGTTCTTAATCTCCAAAGATTATCTTTCAGAGGACAGGTCAAGAAACCAACACATTTTTTCTCTTATACACTCCCACATATTCTCTAAAAAGGGTTTCCATGCTCATTTGCCTCCAGGTACCTCTGAGATGAATACATATGGTATTTCCAATTCAGGGGATTATTTCTGTGAGTACTCAGTCAAAGACAAATCTTCCATTGACTTCACTAGATAAGGTGATACAGTCCCAAAAGATTTATGCAAATACAGTGCTGTAAGAATACCAGGAGAGATTTATGATGAAGCAGTCAGTAATTTATGGCTGATGGGGCTGATGGTGGACCATAGTTTTGGAGCATAGATTAATAGTTTCATATGTCTTATTACATAATTGTTGATATAAAATCTAGAAACAGCCACAGAAATCCTCAGGTAATTCCAGTCAGGTGATTTCAGTGTCAGAAATGCTGAGAAAATAATGGAAATTTTGGAGAAAACTGAATGAATCCAGAAGCTGATAGGATTGGTTTGCATAGCAAAGTGAGGGTTTTTTTTCCTGAGAAAAGTTTAATGAATGAGAAAAGCTACAAACTTTTTGAAGAACTAGAATGATAAAGAGGACAAAGAACTGACACCTGGGGTCTAAACTACAGCAAGTGGAATAGAGCTAAAGCTTCTTAAGACTGACAGCCAGATGCTAAAATGCTACTTGCACTAACCCATGCCATAGCTACACCTATGGTTTACACAACCAGAGAAGCACAGTTAATTTAAGAAAAACAAACAGTGCAGGCCATTTTATGTTCACAAATCATTTTTTCAATCATCACAGCCACTGATCAATGCTGCTTATTAAGCTTGGTTGTTTATAAAAATGAAGTGTATGGCATAAGTCCTCACTTCCCTTGGTGAGAGCTTCTTGTTTTATCTCTTGTATTCTAGGACTTGGTGCAGTGAAATAGCAGAAATTTTCTGAGGCAGAAATAGCTTCTAGAGCACATTAATGCAATAAAGAAGATAGAGATGGGGATGAGTACTTTATAAATATTGCCAGATGTAATGGTCCGCATATTGGTCTGGCAATGAGATTACAAACTGCTTTCTGTTGCTGGGACAAGTTGTAGCTCTTGAAACTGCCAGTGGACGACATGATTGATCTCAAGGATCCTTTAAAGATCATGTAAATGATGATCTAAAATACTTCCTTTCACGTCATCTTGTAAAGATATGGATTACAAAGATTTTGGAAAGTTGTTCTTCTGTCTTGAATCATTCAAAGTAAATTGAAGCACAGAGTTTCAAACCTCTCTGACATGAAATGATGTCACCAAAAGGATTCTGAAATCCTGGAATATTTACTACTTAGCATGAGCCTCATAACATCACAAACATTTGCAATTACTTCTGCTCAGCATGTATATGCCCAGGTAACCCAACACTGTGTACTTTAGCTTTGTGACATGACCCAGAATAAAATCTTAGTAGAAACTGCATCAGAATGGTTAAAAATAATTTTTAAATTGTTCTTAAATTTTTACTGCATCCAAATTATTTAGGATGCAGTATTATTATTTAGCACCAATAAATAGGTACATTTCATACAAGCTAAAATAAATTACCTCAAAGAAGCTCTTCTTAAAAAAACCTACAGCTGTATTTATCTCATTAAGTGTTTAGCTTGTAATGTTACTTTTTTGCTTTCAGTTTTGCCTATTAAACATTTAAAAAAATCACATTAATCTAGGTATAAAATATTCCATTGATTATACTGCAGCACTATTAATTTTTGTTAAATCATTTAAGAATGTGATTTCTTCAAGTAGAATTTTAAAAAATGGCATTTTTACGTGTTAGAAAATATACTATGGCTCACCTACTATGGCTTATCAGGAAAAGATAGACCACCAGATTTTAAACAATCATAGGATTTTGGGTGCTTTTGTTATGGCAATATTTATGAACCTCAATTAAAAAAAAGAAAAATAAAATCTGTTAGATCTTCTGCAAGAGGTATTAATGCTGTAGGTGATTTTTGTAAGTTCGTTTTATTCTTTGTAGATCTTTTGGTACAAAAAGTTCTTACATTTGCATTCCTACATTTGTTATTGTAAATATTTTTTTTTTAAGAAGTGAATGCAGCCAAGTGTACCTAGTAAGTCTGCCCATAACAGATTGAAACATTAAACTCTTTTTAATTCCCATGGTTGGAAAACAAGGTTTTTATGCAAAATTGTATGTTTCTGATACACACTAAAGAAGACTTTATGAAAGAATGTTGGGAGAAAACTTTGACTCCGGTGGAGTCATTTCCTTGGTCTACTCAGGGCTCAGTAAACAATTTATCCAGCCAGGTATGAGTTATAGCAGAAACAGATACTTTGAAGGTGAATTACAATTCCTGATAATATCTTGGTCCAATGCAAGAGTATGAAAATACGTTAGGCTCAAATGTTGTTTAAAAATTGACTGCATTACATCAGGTTGTTATTTAACTGGTTTGTATGACTTCAAGTGATCCACATAGATATTGAGAAACGTTCTTTGATCTAAGGTATATGGTGACATGCAGTTACATAAACACAAATGCATAATAACTATTGTTTTAATGAGTATTATGAAATAATGTCCTGTTATATACACTTGCTCTAATTGTCCGCAACATCAGAATCTTATTCCTTACCAGCCTCATACAGACTGCTTTATAAAAGTAAAGGTGGGGATCTGTGAATGCTTCTTATTTGCCCTTCCAAAGCAGAAAAATTCAGCAAATCTTTATATGATGAAAGTACTTTTAAATCTGTATTTTCTTTGGTCATATTTAAATAAATTTTCTATCTGTAAAATTGGGCATAATATTTCTGACTTTGAAATCTCGGGGTAGAAAATTTCAATATAAAAGCTTTTCATTACCCTTGAAAATTAGTCCTCAAATATCTAGCTGTTGTATCTTGGCAATGGCTCCTTAAGACTTCTTTGTGTTAACCAGTTTTAGACAGAGAAATATCAGAAAGCTTATTTTATTTTAAATTTATTTTGTTACTTATTTATAGAATTTATTTTTTCCCAGTTTAATTAAAACTTCTATTATCTTACAAGACACACGAACTAATAATTTCAAGATTTCTGGTTTTGCATTTTTTATTTAATACTCAATAGGAAAAAAAAAGGTTAATGGTATTTACTTGTGTAGTTACTTACTATAATGGATTGCATAAAGCATGTGCCTACATTTTTAAGCTTAAACTCTGTTTCTTTTTTAACAAAAACCACTGCTGTATTGTAACCTGTTAATTCTGAGAAATAATGTGCTTCCTACTTAAGCGCTGGTTAAAGGCTTGTATAAACAAATACGAATGATTAATGGAGCACCCAGCAATTACTGGGTGGGTAATACGAAGATGATTTGTGAAAACTGGAGTTGTCCGTCCTTGTTGTTGTGTAGTCTGCAGAGCTCTTACTGACATTTGGAGGTTTGGGAAGTTTGATTTTGTGTGGATGGCCTTGTCACTTACAGTGAGCTTACATCAACCTGCTGGAATTGATGCTGTTAAGCCTTCCTTCAAAATACATTAAGCATTATTGTCACTCACATATCTTGCCCCATCAAAACAAACAATAAATGAATTCTAAATACCTTCAGGACTGAGACTTAATGTCTCACAAAAGGGGACATTGAAATTTCTTGATGCCATCTCACTAAAATAAAACAGTTGACCTTGAGGGGAATGGCAAGGAGACAAGATTAATTCTCTTTTACTTTTTACCTAGTCCATCAAAATTAGATCTTCTCTGCAGATTGCAGGCACTATTTCAATTATCTGTTGGGGTTTTTTTTTAAAGCTTTTTGTTGTATGTTTGATGATAGTCCTATCTGACCTTTTTTTTTTTTTTTTTGTCACACTGGGTGAAATGTTGTGCCATTCACCCAATCCAGCAACTATAAGTTGTATGTTACTTACTTAGCTGATCATGATGGCTAATTTTCCAAGCCCATTTATTTTATGCCTGACCCTTAGGTTTACCACTCAGAAGAAACTTTCTTTGACTGCTGTCAAGTAAAATCAGAAACTCCTCAACTTGAAAACCTAAAAAAAATGAGATGATAGATAATGGAATGTACTAAGTTCCTACTGGCAGTAATGGACATTGAGTTATAGGACAGAAAAGGAACTTTGGGGTTATCTATTTCAGTTCTTGGTTTACTAAGACAAGTCTGTTATTGAAGGACTGTACCCTACGGAAAGGACCCATGTTGGAACAGTTCTTGAAGAACTACAGCCCATAGTGATGATCCATGTTGGAGTAGGTCGTGAAGGACTGTCTTCTGTGGTAGGGACACCACACTGGAGAAGAGGAACAGCATGAGGAGGAAGGAGCAGCAGAGGCTAAAGGTAATGGACCAACCACAACCCACATTATTCATCTCCCTGCATTTCTCAAGTGGAGGAGGTAGAAGACTTAAGAGTGAAGATGAGTCTGGTAAGAAGGGAGGGGGAGTGGCAAAAATGTTTTTAGTTTTGTTCTTAGTTCTCACTATCCTACTCTGTTACTGATTGGCAATAAATTAAATTAATTTTCCCAAGTCAGGTCTGTTTTGCCTATGACAGTAATTGGTCCTTATCTTGACCCACGAGCTGTTTCATCATGATTCTTCCTCCTGCCCTGTTGAGAAAGGGAAGGCTTGGTGGGCACCTGGAGGGCAGACAAGGACAACCCACTACACTGAGATAGCACTTGTTTGTCTTTAGATTTTACCCCAATGTTTTTATAAACAGCAAACTTTTCCCTTTCAGCGTTTATTTCCTTAAGCAAGACTAAACCAATAAAGCTTCTTTAGCATTCCCTCTTAAAATAGACTTCATAATCCTGCCTTTCTCCTTCAGATTGCTCCAACTGGAATTGCTAGGTGAATATAACTGTGCCATGCAGTTATCCTTTAAAGGCACTAGCATTTCCATGTCCTCACCAGAAATCTCTCCCCTGAAGCAGTCCTAAGGTTGGCAGTATCTTGTCTATGGTATCTTGGCCACAAGCAAATTCTTCTATCTATGTTATGACTTCCTGAAAATCGATGTTTGTAGCAAACAAATGTAGTTTGTAGGATGTTTGTAATACTTACAAATCCTTAAAGGAGAACTTTCTACAGAAATGCACTTGAAAAAAGACATCATTGATACAAAAAAAATTCTTTGCCTTGTCATTTTCTGTATTCCCTATACTGTTATTCAAACTTCATGTTTGAAGGAGACCTCTCTCCTTCCCACCTTCCCTATCCACACCCTTGAAGAGAAAGGAGAGTTCTGTGTTATAACCTGTTAAAAAAAAAGAAGTGTGTGGATTCATAAATCTAGCATTATTACTTTTTGTAGGTTTAGGAATTGATCTGATCAGCTCCTGAATACCTTAGCTCCATCTGACTTCAGGAACTCAGTGGGAGCTGTATTTTTATTTTTCTGTAGTTTATGGCGCTCAGTTCTGTGGTGTACCAAGAGATGCCATGAGCTAGAGAAGGACAGCTTAGGTTTAAATAAAAACATCATTGATAGTAAGCACGTGGCTGAGAAGAAAAAAAAAAGAAAACGCAACAGAAATAGAACTAGAATATAAATCAGTATCGAAGGCACTCTGATTAGATAAAAACTGATGATCTGTGAAGACAAATCATTTAATTTGCTTCTATTTTTAGGAATGTATTCCAGACAAACAAAATGATTAGACAAAAGATCCTCTATACAAAGAAATGACAAATAAACAAGAGATCCACATTTTATTTTTGAATCTATAGAAAATGCCCTGCTTCAGAAATACTGGTTGTTCTAAGGCTTATTTAAATCTACATGCCAATACAATGGGAAATAAAAAAAAAAAAAGAAATCTTCTGCTAGTGCTCATATGCATCACACATTTAAAAATCAGGAAGAATCATTCCTCTGATATTTAAATTTATTTAATCTTTCAGGAATTTTGCATGTTGTTTTGGGATTGAAATATATACATAATACATACAACTAATATTTGGATTTGCTGGCTGGAAGTGGTTGTTGCTGTTGAAACTATTTCCAGCTGTGAGTATTTTAAAATCAGGATATGCAATGACGTAAATTTTATACTTACGGAATCACATGGACAAAATTTAAACTATTTAACTGCTAATATTTTGGTTTTCTATTTCTTATAGTATGAAGTGCAGATAAACACTTGGCCTGTTTTTTTGAATAAATTTAAGCAATGACTTGACACAAATTAAGCAGTATGTGTGTTTATTAAACTTCGTATCTCTTTGGAGCTCTTCGGTTTGAGCAGGTTGCATGCTTCAAGAAAAATTATTGAGAAATTCAACCATGAATTTCTTCTTTCTGGTGTCTGCACACTCAGCACTGGCAACACACACATACATCATGGATAAATTTGTAATTTCACTACCACATTACAAACTTATCTGCTTGAATGAAACTGAGGTGAATGAAGGGTGATTGAGGACATAATTTTAATGCATCAGCCAAGATAGACAGTAAACTGAAACTGCATCTGTGCTATGACACTGGGCTGAATGCCATAATACAATTTATGCACCTGCTGAGCAGTTGGAAAACTATTTCCATATTACAGGGAGAAATGGATTTTAGCTTCAAGAGTTCAGAGAAGCCTGGATCATCAAAACCGTAAGGGTTCACCTACCCTGTGCCACATGATACACAGGTGTGGCACCATAGACTTTCTTTGATGTGCTGGGTCTGGGCAGGGTGAGCCATGGAAGGTCAGAGGACTTGGACAGCCAGGAAGTTAGATGGAGGAGCTTTGACATCTGCTCTAGCCTGAAGGAAGAAAAGCCTCTGTGGAGAAACAAAATTAGCTCTACACCTATGGCTTAGAGGAAGTAACAGTTCTGTCCCCTGGGACTGTAGTAATTCCCCTCCATAAAGCCCAATTTACTTCAGGTTTGAAAAAGGGAGGCACATCCCTTCTGGATGATTTTAATGGGACACGTGTGTAAGAGGGGTTTTTATATAGAAGTGAAGGCAGCAGTATACAAACAGAGACAATTTTAGTTTTCAGCATTAGAAGATATAGGATACAGAATCATTATATTATTACAAACCGCAGTTTTCCACTTGTGGCATTTTGTGATTTATTATGCACATTAATTAAACAGTGGGACAAGCTCACCAGCTGCACAGTGCCTAAATGTGTGTTCTGTAGGATAAAACCACATTAGGAAGAAAGGAACAGAAAATATTTTTTGTGAAGTACTGTAAATCTGTTAGAAAATTCAACACTAAAACTTAACAATAAATTCATTAGCTTTAGGAGAGCAAATCTTAAAGCATTATATATAACTGGTTCTGCTATTTGTTAAGTTCTGATAACTTGAAGTTTATCTTTGTCTCTGTATTCTGAAGCTATGTAAAACGTACACACTTACCAATGCCTGATTTTGATAGAAAAGATAGAAAAGTGATCCATTTGCTCTTGTTCAGCAG
>NW_010556729.1:84801-93504 GCF_000687285.1 Phaethon lepturus
GCCGGATTGCAGGATGCTAAAGATAGATTTTCTTTTACTTTACATGCATAGGTGTAAAGAGCTGCACAATGCCAAGATCCTGCTCTTTTATTCTACCTGTCAGGGAGAGACTAGCCCTAATCTTCCCCCAAAAGAGTTGAATAGGAACATGTTAAGCAGAAGTGAATTGTCTAAGAAACAGGTGTCTGAGGTCTATGGATATATGATTAAATAAATATACTTTCCTACCTTCCATGCACAAGGAAAAAGTAGTGGTACAAGAGTGAGTATTCCAGTAGGTTTGATAATAGCTATACAACACCCTGTGAGCGTGACTTTTCCAGGCATCTTTGCCATGTCCAGTTTCTATATTCCCACACAGTGGAGGAGGCAGAATAACCATCTGGATCCATTTGTTTTAGGACTCCACTATAACCTATAAAGAGTGAACATGTGTTGTTAAATATTCTGAAAATCCTTGCAATTTTCCTCTGTTGTAGGGTAAATATACTCATGGAACTGAACATATATGCGGAGACAGAAAATGTTAGTGCATATTGAATCTGTTTACTGCCTCCCATTATAAAATACATGAAAATGTTACATTTTATTGGTATGTATTAAATCTGTTTACTGATGTCCTTTACTGAGACAATAAAGGGAAAAGTTCCTTTGTACATAGTTAATAAATTTAAATTTATTACTACCATGTCGGTGAAAAAACAATGCAGGACCCCAAACTTATGATCACCAAGTAATTTCCGTCTGAAGATTTTTCCAAAAATCCTGTTTCCATCCCAACATGTTAAAAATTAATCTTCTATTTTGCTGTTCTGTCGGGATTCTCTTTTGTTAGGGGAATTTTTTTCATTTCTTCTTTTACACCATATTTTTGTGATATTTTACAATGCAAAAAGCAACAATCAGATATAGATCACTTACTTTCCTATCTACAGATAATAAAACTGCATAAGATTTAGAACAGCAGCTGGTGTCTGTTAAAGAGAAATACCATCAATTTCTATTAAGTTTTCAGTGATACGTAACGTGTACTTCATTTTCTTCCAACATATTCTGTTAAGCCTTTGAGGACTTTGAATCAAATTACTTTGCAGCAGATGTTAGATTATTATATTTGAGGTTTTGTATTAGATCACTGTTTAATGGTGTTTTCTTAAACAATAAATGAATGTACTTGATAACAAGTATGACAACTGTTTCATTCTCATAATTGCTCCTTGTTAGTAAGGCAATGCCATGATGGAGTAATATGTACCTGCTGCCTGTGGTTTAGACTTTTGAGGAAGGTACTGCCATTTAAAAGAAATCACAGCTGTAGCAGTCTCATTTAGGGAGAAACTGTTGAGGAAGAGGAGGCAAAACAAAGCACAGGGATGCAGAAGAGTGATTAATTATGGGAAACTCTGCTTGGATAGCATTCATCCTGAAGCTAATGGGAGATGTCTAACCTTTATTATTTCTGTCAAAACACTTAAATCTCTGATAAAATCAAATCATGCTTGTAATGATGTGCTCAGAAACCTTAACAGATTGCTGTATGAGTTGTGTGGTCCTTTTCAATATAATAATGTAATTTGCTTTTGAGATAGTACATGTATTAGACACAATTTATGAATAGCACCCAGTGTCTTGTGGCTTTGGACTATACTAATTTCCACAGCTGTAGAATAAAAAAATTACTCATTAATTAATTCCTACTCCTCATTTCTTAGATGAAGAAAAAACAGAAAATCTTTCTGTTGAGTCATGATAAGTTTCTTGGGAAATATTCCTCACTATATGCTCCTATGGCTTCTTTTTGCCAGTGGGTTCAGATATATGCTGTAGTGGCAGGATAGTATTGCAAGTTGTATGGCTGTGTGTGCCGATAGCTTTCACCTCATTAGGTTAAATACTAGCTGCAAAGAACCATCGCTGGCATAGGCTAACCTTGAAAACAAAAAACTTGCAAACTGAAGCAAGCTTGCAAGGTCTGGTCTGATAATCTTATACCTGGGGTTTTGCTTTTGGTATTTTACCAAGGGGGGAAAAAAAGTTAGCTTGAACATATCAACCCATGTTGCAGCCATTAAGTAGTACAGACTTTTCCAAAATTGCTGATATATTTTAAACTTGCCTCCTTACATTGTTTCTTCAGTCATGGAATCATATAACCATAGAATCATAGAATGGTTTGGGTTGGAAGGGACTTTAAATATCATCTAGTTCCAACCCCCCTGCCATGGGCAGGGACATCTTCAACTTGATCAGGTTGCTCAGAGCCCCGTCCAACCTGACCTGGAATGTTTCCAGGGATGGGACATCCAGCACCTCTCGGGGCAACCTGTGTCAGTGCTTCACCACCATCACTGAGAAAAATTTCTCCCTATAGCTAGTCAAAATCTGCCCTCTTTGAGTTTAAAACCATTACCCCTTATCCTATTGCAACAGGCCCTGTTAAAAAGTCTGTCTGCATCTTTCTGATAAGCCCCCTTTAAGTACTGGAAGTCTGCAAGAAGGGCTCCCTAGAACCTTCTCTTCTCTAGGCTGAGCAACTGCAACTCTCTCAGCCTGTCCTCATAGAAGAGGTGTTCTAGCCCTCTGATAATTTTTGTGGCCTCCTCTGGACCCACTCCAACAGGTCCATGTCTTTCCTGTGCTGAGGGCTCCAGAGCTGGATGCAGTACCCCAGGTGAGGTCTCATCAGAATGGAGTAGAGGGTCAGAATCACCTCCCTCGACCTGCTGGCCAGACTTCTTTTGATTCAGCCCAGGATGTGGTTGACCTCCTGGGCTGCGGGTACACCTTGCCAGGCCACGTCCAGCTTTTCATCCACCAGTATGCTCATCTTCTCGGCAGGGCTGCCCTCAATCCATTCTCTGCCCAGCCTGTATTTGTGTTTGGGATTGCCCCAACCCATGTGCAAGACCTTGCATCTGGCCTTGTCGAAGTTCATGAGGTTTTCACGGGTCCACCTCTCAAGCCTGTCAAGGTCTCTCCAGCGTGTTGACCGCATCACGCAGCCTGGTGTTGTCGGCAAACTTGCTGAAGGTGCACTTGATCTCACTGTTCCTGTCACCAACAAAGTTGTTAAACAGCTCTGGTGCCAGCACAGACCCCTGCAGAATGCCACTCGTCACTGGTCTCCACTTGGACACCAAGCCATTGACTGTGACTCTTTGAGTACAACCATCCAGCCGATTTTGTATTCACTGAGCAGTCCATCTGGCAAGTCCACGTCTTTCCAATTTAGAGACAAAGATGTTGTGCAGGACAGTGTCAAATGCTTTGCAGAAGTCCAGGTAGATGATTTCAGTTGCTCTTCCCTTATCTACCAACACTGTAGCAATATTGTAGAAGGCCACTAAATTTGTCAGCCACTATCTGCCCTTAGTGAAGCCATGTTGGCTGTCACCAATCACCTCCTTATTTTCTATGTGCCTTAGCATAGTTTCCAGGAGGATCCGCTCCATGATCTTGCTGGGCATAGAGGTGAGACTGACTGGCCTGTAGTTTCCCAGTTTTTTTCTTTATTTTTTCCTTTTTTCCCTTTTAAAAAATAGGGGTTATATTTTCCCTTTACCAGTCAACGGGGCACCAGACTGCCACAGCTTCCTAAATATGATGGATAGTGGCTTAGTAATTTCCTCTACTAGTTACCTCAGGACTCGTGGATGCATCTCATCAGGTCCAACGGACTCATGCACCTGTGTGCAGGAAAATTAAGGAATGTTTTCCTTGGGTAGTAACAGGCTAAGGAGCTAACACATGTGGCAACTCACCTTCTGTGCACTGGAACTACAACATTTCTGTTTCCACCTGTTTCTTTCTTCAGGTACAGAACATGTCTTTGAGAGAGGAAGAATTCCATTTCAAATTTAGTAAGTTCAATGGATAAATAAAAATATTTTAAAAGCTGTTATAGTATACAAAATTCTAAAACATTTACATCTGATCTGCAGCAGCAATGTAGACTATAACAATGTTTTCTTGCTGTTTATTCTCCTGGTCTTTAAGCCTTTAATTATACTGAATATTGTCCAGTTCCTTCAGCAGCATCAGTGAAATTAACAGCACAGCTTCCAGAATAAGGCATCATAAATATGACTGAGAATAATCGTTGTCACGGGTCAACTTTAGTTGGCAACTGAGCATCACAGAATCGGCCAATGCAGATTGAGCAAGCAGCTGTGGTGCTCAGCTGCTGACTGAGATTAATCCATGACAGTCAGATTGTGAGTGCTCTCCATCAAGTCACCTGAAAGAAGAAATTTTTTTCCCCCAGCAGTGATAAACCTTTGAGTAGATCAAACAAGAAATCATGTGGTAGTACGTGGCCAGTCTGGGCAGGATCAGATGTGAGAAATGCGATCTGCACCACAGTCAGGGAGCATGACTCTATCTCTGACAGAAAGCACTCAGAGAGACTTGAAGTTGACATCTAGGGTTTTGGAGCTGGTGATATAGAGGATCTTCTACATCCCAAATGAAAAAGAGATATTACCAGCATATAAAGGTTGAGCCACTTCAGAAGCAGTTGATACGGAAGTGCAGCTCCTCTTGGCACTGCAATTGCCTGCTCTGTGCTGAATGTTCAAAGGAAGGATCCCCACTGCACATCATGTAACCAACACAATGTGGGGTAAGTGGGTAGCACTGATCACACAATGTGTCCGAATGGGGAATGCCAACTGCCTTGAAGTCCTGGAAAAGATCAAGGACTGGCCAAAAAGCAGAGATTTCAAAGCATCATCCAAGGAAGTGACCTGTGCCAAGGAGGCCCCGCTGTATAATAAATCACCAGAGAATGAAAAGCAATATGCTCTGTTTACTGATGGGTCTATTGGATGTAGAAAGATGCTCTGTGTCATCCCACATGACAAGTTGTTGAAAATGTCAAAGGAAAAGCTGAATCGAGTCAGTTTTCACAAGTGAAAGCCATGCAGCTGGCCCTAGAGATTGCCAAATGAGAAAAGCGGCCCATACTCTGTCTCTATACCAACTCATAGATGGTGGAAAATGCCCAGTAAGGGTGGCTACATCAACAGAAAAGGACCAACTGGCAGTGCAGAGGTAAACCCATTTGGTCTGTTGCATTATGGCAGGACATTTTTGCTTGGTATAGAGCCTTGTTGTAAAGGTATGTCATGTAGATGCTTGTGTGTCTAAGAGCTGTGCCACTGAAGGACATTGAAACAATAAGAAAGTAGAGTGGCATGCCAGAATCAAAGTGGCTCAGGAGGACCTGGACTGGGAACATATGGGTGTGCTATTCATAGCTCAGTGGGCCCATATAACATTGGGACACCTAGAGAGTGGTGCAAGGTACTTACCATGGGCTTATGGTTGAGGGGTGGACCTGACCACCAAAGCCATTGCACAAGTGTCCTGGTCTCTCCTGGCATAGAGTTGTTTTTCCTCCTAACAGCTGGTATAGTGCAGTGTTTTGGATGTGGTATGAGAATAATGTTGGTATTACTGATGTTTTTCATTATTGTTAAGTAGTTGTAGTGCTTATACTAAGTCAAGGACTTTTCAGGTTCCCGTGCTGTACCAGTGAGGAGGTGCACAAGAAGATGGGAGGGGCACAGCCAGGACAGCTGACCCAAACTGGCCAAAGGGATATTCCGTACCATATAACGTCATGCTCAGTATATAAACTGGAGTTGACTGGGGGGTGGCAATTGCTGCTTGGTGATGGGCTATCAATCACTGGGTGGTGAACAATTGCTGCATTGTGCATCATTTGTTCTTGTATATTACTTTATATGTATTATTATCATTGTTATTGTTATCATTGTTGTTTCCTCTTCTTTTGCTGTTCTGTTAAACTGTTTTTATCTCAATCCACAAGTTTTTTCCCACTTTTCTCCCCCATCCCACCCTGGTGGCGGGATGAGCAAGCAGCTACATGGTGCTTAGTTGCTGGCTGGACTAAACCACGACAAGAAGTTATTCATGAATGCAAAATGTGCCATAATCAAGCAAGCCAAGTGACTAAAGCCTATCTGGTGTAGAGGACAGTGGCTGCACATCAATATGGGGAGGCCTGGCAGGTTGATTATATCACACTGCCACAAACCCACAAAGATAAGCATTGTATGCATATCATAGTGGAGGTGACCATTGGACGGCTGGAAACAACCTGTAGCCCATACCACCTTCCAAAACAGCAAAAGGTCTTGAAAAACAAGTTCTGTGGTGGCATGGCACCCCAGAAAGGGTCAAGTCAACCAATGGAACTTATTTCTGAAACAACCTCACAAGCACCTGGGCCAGGAAACATGGCATTTATTGGGTGCATCACACTTCATTATTGCACACCAGTCTTCAGAAAAATTGAATAATACAATGGACTGTTAAAGACTACGCTGAAAGCAATGGGTGCTGGGACATACAAGCACTAGGCTGCAATTTTAGCAGATGCTGCTTGGCTGGTTAATACCAGAGGATCAAATAACTGACCTGGCCGTGACCAAGTAAACTCCTTACATACTGTACTGTAGAAGGAGCTAAGTTCCCTGTACTGCACGTAGGGAAATGGCTGGGGAAGACAGCCATTTCTCCTCCCTTCAGAAGGGTTGCTCGTCCCTTCAGAAAAAGTAAATCCACTTGTGGGATTGCTTTCATTCAAGGAACTTGGTCTGTTTAGTGCGTAATGTGGGATGGGGAAATCTGGTGTGTACCTTATTTCACCTTGGGAGAAAATGACCCATGTTTTGAGTTATATGTTACAGGAAGTACTACAACAGGAATCACCTGAATCAATGGGAGAACAAACTTTGCAAGATGCAGTGCAAGTGCAACACTGACCCGACTTGAGCTGGCTTTGGTGCCCAATAACTCAACACAGTATGCCATATCTCCTGCCCTGAGTGACCACCATAACAGATAGAACCCAAGTCATGGATCAAATCAACTCAGTGGAGATTTTATGGATATGGGCAATAACGTAAGGGACTGATATCTGTGTATACATCAAAGGACAGGAAAGGAGTGGGTTAATGAGGATGTGTTGGCTGTGTTGGATTGCATGACTTGACCATGACATAAATGGTATGGAATAAGGGGTGGAGATTGTACTGGGTCTGACAGGGATGTAGTTAATTTTCTTCACAGAAGCCCATATGGTGCTGCGTTTTAGATTTGTGACTAAAACAGTGTTGATAACACAACAATGTTTTGGCTATTGCTGAGCAGTACTTGTGCAATGTCAAGGTCTTCTCTTTTTCTCCAACTCTTCTTCCCCATCAATCAGGCTGGGAGTGTGCAAGAAGTTAGAAGGGGATTCAACCAGGGCAGCTGACTCAAACTGACCAAAGGGATATTCTATGCCGTATAATACCATGCTCAGTAATAAAAGCTGAGGGAAGGGTGATTTTCAGGAAGGTAGACATATCTCTGAGAATGGCTGAGCACTGGTCCACTTGTGGGAGGTGGTGAATGATTGTCTTTGCCTAATTTTTTTTTTTCCTTTTTTCTTTCTCTTTCCTTCACTTATTAATCTCTCTATATCAGCCCAGGACTTTTATTGCTTCTGATTTTCCTATTCTCTGCCCCCATTGTCTCTGGGGGCAGGGGCAGTAAGCAAGTGACTGTGCGGTGCTTAGCTGCCAGCTGAGGTTGACCTGCAATTGTCATATTTGCAGCCTGACTTTGTAAGGTACATATTAAATTCTGAAAAAGGAAAGGAGAAACAAAATATCTGAAATTTTTTCATTTTGTATTCTTTGAGAGGAAAGATCCTACACATCCTGAACTGTAACGATTACTTCAAAACAACATGAATATTCTGCAGATCTACTTCACAATAGTCACAGGTAGACATTGTCACACTGTATGAGCTACTGGGGAAAAGGTTAATATTGTCAATAGTGTTAAAGATGAAGGATACTACCCTTAGAGAAAAAACATGTAACTAAACACAGGGATTTCTTCAAGGCAGCATTGGGATGTTTGTGGTGATGTCTGCTTTATTGAAAACAGTGTTTTCAGAAGAATAAGATTTTACTTGTTTTCAGAATAACATAAACATTTTCTGCCTTAGGGCTTCTGGTTCTTCCCTTTCTGAGCTCTCCTTCAGGAGCTCCGGAGGCCTGTTCTTATACCCTTTTCTAACTGGGTATAATTGCTCCTCAGCCAGTGTGCTGTGATAACAGAGCAATTACCCTTTGCCTTGCTCAAGCTTATTCCTTCAAAGATCTGTCCAGTAGAACCTAGTTAAAATAAAGGGGGTGGACCCAGGAAACAAAACCAAAACTGGTGAAGTAATACTGTACTGCTTAATGAGGTTACTGTAGAAAAGAAAACCCAGGGTACAAAATTCCATGAGTTGTTTGGAAAACAGAAAACAATTTGCCTGAGTTTATCACAGGTTGCTGGTGGCAGGGAAGAGCTGACTTGAGGAGAAGGACTCTGTAGAAAACAAAGGAGCTGTTGGTTTGATTCTTGTCAGTCCAAAACCTCGAGCAAATCTCACAGGGCCCACTCAGATTCATTTAGCACAGCAGGCAGCTGCAACTCCAGGAGAGGTGTGGGGAACTCACTTATTTGCTGCAGGTAGCTGAGCTATTAGGGTCATCCAGCTCATCTGAAATGTGGGAGGCTGGTTTCAATCCCCCTTTGGCCTCTCTTGAAGCAGAGATTGAGGTCAAGTGTTTCTGCAGTTCCAGCTGAAGGCATCAGCCTAGGACATTTCACAGAATTTCACAGAATCACTAGGTT
>NW_010556730.1:0-20600 GCF_000687285.1 Phaethon lepturus
CGTGCGTTGCCCTCGTACGTTTCGGTAACTTTTATCTTTGCACTGAAGCGTCTTCACTGCCTGGCCGGGCGTGCTGCAGACGTCATCACAGTTTCAAGGCAGCATTTAAACCCCGCTCGGGCTCGCACTAACGGCGCGCGGGGCTGTGGTGTCCTCGTAGGATAAACCCTTGTGCCCCTCACACGGCAGCGCTTTACGGAACGAGAGACCCGGGACTTGCGCGAGTGACGGCAGGGGGAAAAAAAAACCGTCCTCGGAGCTTCCGTCGTCCCCAGCGCACCACCGTGTACGAGAGCAGCGGCCTCCACCTCGGCCTCCACCCTGGCTGGGCTGCCGGTGTCAGGGGCCCCTGCGCTGGAGAAAGCCCGAAGCGCCTGGGCGCTGTCCTGTGTCGTCTTCCGAGTACCAGTGTACCCGGACCCAGTATGTGCTGCAGGAATCCTCTCGGTCTGACTGCTAGACGTAAAGCAGCTGGATAAATCTGCTGGAACGATAAGGAATTCAAGTGGTGAGACGGAGTTAAAAGGTTGATGGCCGTTGAGATGAGCTGTCTTTATAAGTTGGGCAGGACGCAAACTCTGTGACCGTTAAAATTAAAGAGAATGTAAAAGTGAAATTGGACGTAAATGCAGATGGAGCTTTGGAAGTGGTAGACCGATGCACCATTTTATTGATAACGAGATACTTTGTTATGTTAACTTTATTTTAGGTCCGAAATAGTACTTTGCATATCGACTCATGATTAGTTTTGATAACAGTTTAAAAAAAAGTCGCGACCTCTAAAATAACGCTGGAACATCTAGTGCATATATTAATGATTTATGATAAAGTATTTATGATCAAATACAAGTTTTAAGCTTTGTAATTAAAGATAATTGCTTTAATGAGATTTTCTGTAATTGTAACATCATATCTAATTCCAATTATTATAAGATTAAAAAACCCTCTGGAGAAAATCTTAGAGATCTTAGTCAGTGCTGCACATCTCATTTTCTGTGCATTGGGCTTAATTTTGCACCCTCTGTGCCCAATTTGTTGTTGTCTGTAATTGATGTTGTTGCATGAAATTTTTCCTTTTTGGTCATTTGATACTCTGATCGAGATCGGTTGCCTAGCGATCACCTCTCTGTAGGATGTTATTAAAAAAGATCTTCATGTGGGCAGGTTAAGGAGCGGATAAGTACATTCTAGACCAGCATGCTGATTGATTTGCATCGTCATAGCTTTTAGGTGTGCAGTTGTAGTGTGGTATGGTAGAAAGTTGATTTGGTGAACTACGTAACAGTCTGTATTGCCACCTTCTTTGGTTCTTTTTGATACCCCCTATTTTAGTTACTAAAATTGCAATTTTTAAAAGTTCCTCTGCAGGTGGAATGTCTTCTGTTCTTCAAGTGGCTCAACAGATTAGCCAGGAGCAAAACGGACCAAACTTGTCAAGTTTGCATAGTTCCTTACAGCAGGAACCCAGCTTTTCTTCAGCAGGTACAACCAGCGGGCTGCGATACGAAGCATGTGGTTTTGGTCCCAACTTCCTGTGTGGCAACAGGTATCAGATTTGCATATTATATTGCATGTGGCTTTGAACAGCTGGGGTTTGTGTGTTGTAATTGCTGTTCTTGTCTATTTTGCACCATTAAATAGTCTGTCCTAATACTGGGAAGAGAGTATCCTCAGAAACAGTGGTAACATCTGTCTTGTTACGGAAGTCTAGACAAGATTAATTTTTGGCACTTGACTGTTACTTTCCCTTGAAATTTTACTTCTGTGAAGAACATATCTGTTCATTTATGTCATTTGCAATGTCTGCCCAGCTCTCAGTTTAAATATTCTCGTGCTGGATTTTCATTTTCATTGAATCAAATTCATTTCAACCTTCAAAGTAAATTTCAGATGTGTGGAAGGTTGCAGGTAAGTACATTACACGGTGCAGCAAGAGGGAACAGCGTCCTAACCTCTCACCATGTGTGGCAGCGTTATCCTTTGTGTTTTGTATCGAGACTTTGTGGATGACAGAATTTATTACTCCAGACTGGCGGAGAAAAGAGCAAATCATTTCAGTAGTTTTTGCAAAAGACTTTACCAAGCACTCATAATTTGCTTCGGATAGTCACTGTGTAGCGCAGCTGGGTATGAGTCTTTCTTTACAATAAAACTTTGTGTTCATTCGAATTTAGAATGCTCTGTAGATAGCTCTCTCTCTCTTTTGGTTTTAATTAGTGATGCAGACATGCCGTATGATTTTTCTTGAAGAAGGAAAAGGAATGAGAAGGAATCAGGCAGATTCTCTAGGGAAGTAGAATTTGTTCTTGTAATGAAATCCTAGAAGGAGATTTAATTAAACAGAACCAATTATTTTAACTTTTTATGCAGCATATTTAGAGTAAGGAGGGAGGAATCACAAAATTTGTGCTGCTTCTGCTTGCTTGCTAAGCAGTTGCAGGATGCTTACATGTGTTAATAAAAATGCCATAAACTAAATGTATTTTTATATGAACGTGTTAGAGAATTCTGTCCATCTGCCATCTGGCAGAGCATTTCAGTTCTGTGAAAATTCTCACTGAATCAGCCCTGCTCTTCTGATGAGATCTAGAGGTACTATATTTTAGGAGGAAAAAAATAAAGTTCTCAAGACTGAGTACCACTGCATCCCAAACTTCTCTACTGATTTTACATAATACAGCTGCATCACAAAATCCTTCAGAGAATTTACATAAATCTGCACAAGATGTGTTACTTATTATCTTTTAATAAAGTGCAGCTTCAAACAGTGTAGAATGTTTCCAACGACTGAATAATCATTTCTGCTGGTTATTCATGTAACATTTCACCATGTCTCGGTCTTGTTTTTGTGTTGTGCAGTAGGAAACTTAAGTTTAATTATGTTTACTTGAAGGAAACTGAAATTCTGCAGCAAATAACAGCACTCGAGAAAGAAGGTTTATGGTCTCTGAAACGTCTGCCCAAACTCCAAGAGGCCTCACGGCACAAATCACACCATGATTATCTTTTGGAAGAAATACAGTGGATGGCAGCTGATTTTGTTCAGGAAAGAAGATGGAAGATGATAACTGCCAAGAGAGTAATGCGAATTTGATATTTTCAACCAGAAAAGGGGGGAAGAATAGGCAGCATTTTCATGGTTAGGATGTGATCTCAGAGGATGTGTGGGTTTTGGTTTGCCTCTCCACTGTCTTTGTAAAGTTTGGGCAGTACTCCTAAAGGGACTGTATTTTTTTTTCTTTCTTTAGAAATATGCTTTTTAGATAGAGTAAAAACTTAAAATAATTTTACGGTTTTATTCAGCTGATTTTAAGTGTGGCTCGTCATCACGAAGACAAGATACTTCATAAAGAAACACGCAAGAAAAGAGAGGCATCTGAGTGCTGTTGCTGCTTTTACTGCTAGAGAAATTGAACAATTCTGGTCCACCATTAAACAGGTAAATGTAAAAAAAGAAAAAAATCTAAAAACGTACTGAATAGAAACCTATTGGACCGTAACAGTGAAAATCTGAGCTTTGCTCAGCCCATGTGGTGAATCTTGTTTGTTGGTAAAGATAGCTTCATGTTATGGTTGCATGAACAATTTCAGGTCGTCTGTGTCACGAAGGAGAGTGCTTCACTAATGCTAGTCGGTGCAGTTGGCTCGCTGTGGACATTTAAGTTTTAATGTGAGTTACTCTTGGGTAGCTCTTGCTTATTATGTGGATGACTTCTATTCATGGTCAGTTTTGTACACGCTATTTTTATCTTTGAGTGCTCTGCATTGTATCCATGTCTGATGCCTGTCTTACTGTTGAGGAAATGTTAAGTAATTCATAGTGGTATTTGAAGTTAAGCACGTTCATGTTTTGTTGTTTCCTTCTGCTGTTTTTCCCCCCCTCTCTCTCCATTTTAGGTGGTAGATTGAAAACTGCAAGTAGAATTAGAAGAGAGGAGGAAGAAAGCATTAAACTTACAGAACATCTCAAAAAAAGGTAATAAGAACCTGGGACTTTTGGGTTTTTTGCATGACCCTTTTTTTTTTTTCCTTTTACATACTGGTAGTAGTAGTAGTATAAGCTTACCAAAATAAATGTTTAGGAGCTAGTATTTTTGGTCTTAGTTTTGAGTCATAAACCCTAGCTCTCTAACTTCCTGTAGCTTACTAAAGCTTTGATAAACACACTGTAAAGGCTTTTTGTTGCTGAACTCTTATTTGTATCGGGGTTTAGTTTTATGTCCCTTGGGGGCCACACATGAGACTGAATTCACTAAAACTGTCATGTGTGTACCTGTGTCCCACTGCAGTTTACCCTTTTTTATGGAGTTGAGTTTGACAAACTTACAGTATTCTTACAGTGTAGAATTCTTGTGTTCTTTAGACCCTGGATTAGCTGTAATTGGCATCAAATCTGTTAATGAATTATTCGTCTCAGATATGACAGCACCATGATTTTTATTACTTTGTGCAGAAATAAGAGGCCCTTTGAGTAAGAAAGAGAGCCCTCAGAAGGAAGTGGTAGCTGCCAGTTCTTCTCACATCACTGTAAAGAAATACATGGCAAATTTAGCAGACATTGCTGCTGCTGCAGAAGCGTTGTTACCCAAAGGCAATGCTCAAATCACAACAGCAGTAAAAAGTGATACTCTGTCCCTATTACACGGCACTCCTGGAGATTGTCAGACGACTGGACTGGAGCAGTTGGCTAAGCTTTATAAGGTGAATCTCAGTGGCATTCTGGCTGATGAAGCTGGACTTGGAAAAACTTGTTGCTTCTTTTGCACACCTGGCATGTAATGAAGGTATGAAATATTGTAGATCTTTTATTTTACAAATCTATATTTTTAACAGTTCACAAACAGTGAAAGAGAACAGTAAGAGAAAAAAAATCGCTTTTAATAAATATGTGTAATTTAAATAAAAGTACCTGGACAGATTGGTTTACTGTGTTTGAAATGCATTCAGCCATTTCTTCATGCTGTGTTTGTTTATTTATATCTAGTTGTTGTACAAGGTGAAAAGAAGCATAAATAAACAGTATTTGCAGATTATGGGACAAAATATTTAATTTAGTTCTTAAGTTATTTAGGAACTGAATATACTAGGTTACATGTTACATTGCTTTTCTGATAAGTCTAGTTTGTATTTTCCAATGAATTTGATAATTTAAAGTGGTGTTTATTTTAGGTGTTTAAAAAAAGGCCTTAGTATTGACAATATGTGTTTTCATATATTATCCGATGTCATTTCCATTTGAAATAGCGTGGCTATTTGAGAGATTCCGGTTTATGATAATGTGAGTTTTAAAATCAGAATATGTTCTATAGATTATTAAAAATTTGTGTGAATGTGAGAGAAGCTGGAGGAATGGAAGACTGCATTTTTAAACTCATTCTTTTCGAAGTTTGATAACGGTGTTACCCGAGTGTGCAGAAAGACCTAAGCCCCTTTAGTTTTTTAAAACACTGTTTTTTAAAGATAATTTAAATTATATTTTCATTTTAAATAACAGAACTCAAGAGTATCTTAGAAGTGGGCACTTTGTCAGTGTCCTCCATATTCTGACGCAGCTGCTAAGGGTGTGTGACCATCCTGATCTGCTAAGTCCCCGGCTTCCAAGTTCTTCCTGTGTATTAGACACGCTGGAGTTTACAACTGCTTCTTTAGTGCTGAATGCATTAGGATGGGATCTTTGGAAGGTGAGTAGAGAAGTAATTCTCTTGTGCTTGACTTGATTTGACTGGGAGAGCAGGTGGCTTAGGACATAAAATTTCTTGCAGATAATTCAGGTTCCAATTAAATTTCAAAATCTGAATTGCTAATTCCTTTATTTTTAGAAGCAACAGCTAAGACTGTAAATAATAACCATTGACTTTATGGTAGTACTGAATTTAGTAGGTATGCTGGGAATTTTCTATCCTTGTCAAAGAAGGTCAGACTATTTTGCAACATTTTTTGCTTTTGCTTAAAGCTGCCAATTAACTGAAACTGATGGGCCTTGGAGTCAAGGGAAAGGTGCCATTCTTGTCCTCTCCTGAGGAGTAGTAAAGGCATAGTTAAGCTGTGTGCAGCTCTGGGGATGAGAAGCTGTCTCAGATTCCACAGTTTAGTTTTAACTATAGTTTGTCTGTTACAGTTATATTGCAAGGGATTTAATCCATTTTTTTCCTAGTGATTTCAGCAATACGAGAGGTTTAAGGCTGGACAAAGCTAAACCAGTAGCATTGTGTGTCCTGGGAAATTCAGATAGTTACTCCTTTAAGCCTGTTGGAAAAATTCTTTTGGGGCAGGGGTACAGGTGTCAAAGGCTTGTGAAGGAAGTAAGGTTAATGGATCAAGGTGGGAGTGCATGAGTCTGGAATGCCAGCTCTGCAAAGGCAAATGTTTTCATTACAAGCGTTGTATTAACTGCAGAGCTTGTAATTTGAGGGTGCTGTCCTGTTTTTGACTCTTGGTAACATGAGCATAATGCTCTACTTTCATGGTGTAGATTGCTGAAGCCTTTAAAAGTCACGGCAGCTGCTCTCTGCAAAATCACATGACACTTGGCTCCCCCACGTTTTGGTTTAATTCTGGCATCAGCTGTGAGCTTTTTAATCATTCACAGACAATGTGGTATTATTACTAATTACTACTGTTATTTTTTTTACTGCAACTGAATGGTAGTAGAATATTTCTTTAGGTTGGGTTTTTTTTTTGTTTGTTTGCTTGGTTTTGTTTGTTTTTTTAAATAAATTAAGCATGCAGACTCGTCACTCTCTGATGTGATTGGGATGGAAAACCAAATGACTTGCTATGGAGCACAAATACTGCCAAAACTGAAGGTAACTAGGAAGCTTACTGAAAGGATCTGCTGTTCTCGTTCGTCACCCCGACTTGACCCGGTGAAGCTCAAACCAAACAGGTATGCAGTGTTCTGGTGACTGACTGACTGATTTATTTATTTTACGTAACAGGTGAAAATAAGTAATATTTGTGAGGGCCAAGAGGGTTCATTCCGAAGCATTTTTTTTTTTTCTTGCTATCTTTTGTTTCCAAACTGATCACTGCTAAAGACTGTATGCCGGTCTTCTGAGGGAAAGTAGGCTGGTTTTTACCACTTAATAGTTCTTTTCATTTACTCAGTTGTGATCTTTTCCTGCCAGACTCAATAGAGTTGACATCTGTTGTGTTGTTGATCAAACAGTGGAAGTGACTTCTGTAGTAGAGTTTCCTAAGCAGAATAATTAATTCTTTTCCTTCTAGTTAATTTTAAGTCTAAGATGTGCTTGCATAGCACTTAAAGAAATCTTGAGGTTGGTGTTTTGGGGGCGGAAGAAAAAAAGGTGTTCTGTTCAATTTTGACCTTTTGTTTTTGCTATTGACTTTTCTCTCTGAAGAGCAGTTGGGAGGGTTCATTTTTGAGTCTCGGAGCAATGTAATTCTGTAGGGCAATGTAAACTGAAACATTTTACAATAAATTAACCTGATAAGAGCAGAGTATGGTTACTGAAGCCCAAGACCGCTTCTGTACCATGCGGCTGTAACAGGTGGCAAGGAGGATGTCCTGCACTAGTTCTGTTAGGCAGTTCTGCCAGAAGGGAGCTTTGTCCGTTAATGAAATTTAAGAATTGGAAGCGGTATCTAAAATATAAATGTAAAGCAGAAAAAACCCTCATTCTTTTACCGTTTAGACAACTTCAGTTTCCCTGAAGTAATACACATGAAACAGGTACTGTGAAGTCAGCTTTTACAATTGCAGTATGTTTGTAAAACCAGACTGCCTGAAGATACATGGGAGTCGAGATCCCCCACTTCTTGTACTTACATTGCACCTAGCCGTAAGTTAAGATCTACTTTGCTCCATTAAGAAGTTGGATCCCTATTAGCATCTTTTGGGGAGTTTTCTTGCTGTCTCTAGACTCCAGAAATGATTAAGGAATATGGGAGATCTGTCATGCTTGTACCCCTCCATGTAATCTTTCAGAGAAGACTGGAGCCTTGGAGCATTTGGTGTACTTGCATATTGTGTTCTGTGTGTTGAGAAGCAGAATCCCTCCTGCCAGATGCTCTGCAGCTGGGTGCCTCTTCTAGCTGAGATTACTGACTAAAATAACAATTTTCTTTTTAATTTGATTTTTCTGTTGGGATGAAGGCATTAACAATTTACTCATGTATGTTTTTTGTATGTGTAGAAAGACAATTTGTTAATTTTTAGGTTATTTACACCAGTGCAGTATGGACAGAAACGCAAAGGAAGGACTAGAGACTTCTCAAGGTCTCAGACTACAGCAGACGGTGGGCACAGCAACAGTTACGGCAGATCATCATGAGAAAATACAAAGACAACAGCCTCTCGCCATGTTTTCAGAAAAACAGAGTAAGAAAGGTGTGTTGTACATATAATAAAAAATTGCTTTCTGGTTTGTTGTCTTTTTGTGTGGGTTTTTTCTATTTATTTTTATATTGCTTGAATTTGGGGAATGAGGTTGTACTGAACGCGTTTGTGCAACGTATATTTGAATATCGAGTTCCATTAGCAGTTTTCTAACAGGAACTCACTCACAAAATCAAAACAAAATTCCTTATTATCTATCTGTCTGTCTTTTATAAACACAATGACACTATTGTGCAAACACCAGAGATTTTGCTGGCAGTGGTGCTGGTCTCCAGGTATACCATCTTAATGGAACTCTTCAGACCTGACCTGCAATGTGAGACAGCTTTTCACGCATGTCAGTTTTAACTGACTGATGAGATTTAGGCGTCATCACTGTCCCATCCTCTGGGTCTCTGCTGAGCCACTACTAAAGGTAATTTTTTTTTAATGTAATGTGATACAGCCCTTTGGAACAGATTGTTTTCAGATGATGTGGGGTGTACTGCAGTGTTTCAAGCACACTTTTTTTCAGGTCTTTTCTAAATTCTGTACATAATGATTTCAGCTGGGTACAGTATAAGTTTTTGCATGGTTGAATTGGAAACATTCAGCATGAAGGGAGACTGAAAGGTATGTCTGATAATTAGTCTTTTCTAAGAACTTTTTCATGGCTAAAAATGAATTGTGCACTCTCATTCTGTGGTTGTTTCCCCCCAAAACTTTGCTTAAAATACGCCTGTGCAGACTGTTGAAGCCCTTGCAAAGTTTGTACATTGTCAAATCAAATGAGTACACATGTGAAACACTAGTCAAACTGCATCTAGGAAATCATCCTTTTTTTTGTTTGTTTAATAGGTCTATCAGTGGTACCGAGGGAAAGAACATTTCATGTGTAGTTTAAGGACACACAGTATCGGAGGGAGACCTAGTCAGTCTGCAGTTAAGTGCAACTCAAGAGTTATGTCTAGAGTAAAATTGCCCTTCGCTGGAAATAAGGCACGCTATATGCATGGGATAAGCATGCAAATCCTGCAGTGTGCAGTGAAGAAATTCTTGTTTATAAACCTTACACTTTTTTTGTGTTCTCTTAACAGCCAGCAAGATAGTACTCAGCCCAATGGCTTCCACAGCTGGAGCACAAGAGAGAATTGCTCAGCCAGAGAAGGCTGTAACATTACAGTTTAGAGGGAAAACATTTACTTTGTCTTATGGTTAATTCTGCCAGCTTATTGGTAGACAGTCTCTGAAGCATCAAGGTAAGGTGCTACATGATTAAATTCCCATCCTTCTCTTTTTTTTTTCTCTTTTTTCTTTTTAACTTTTCAACTATTCAGAAATCAAAATTCTAGAAGCTACAATGTCCTCATATTGTAGTATCATGTGTCTGTGAAATTAAATTATTTTTCTTCATTAAAATATTTTTCTTGTCTTGCTGCTTTCCTGGAAAAATTAATTTATTAATGTGACAGTGCATGACTTGAGTACTAAATCTAAATCAGTATCTACATTTCCATGGCCAACTCAGGTACTATGCTAACTTTTTATATAATAGAGTATATACTTGATCATGAACAATGTATAGTTTACAAGATTCATGTGTGCATATCTGTTTGCTGAAATAGTCAAAGCTTTAATATTGGAAGCATGTAGGAATATTGTAATTGAGTAGTGTCGTCCATCTGCACTAGTGCACTCTCCAATGGCAGTTTGAAAGTTCCATTATATTTTTGCCAGTAGGCATAGAGTAGTAAAGCAGATTTATTTTTCATTAAAATACCAAACCTAACATCTGTCCTTGTATCACAAATACAATTCTAATCGTCAGCTTTTTTCCTGCTCACTTCTTCTTTCATAGACATTCATAGAACTCTCACATTAATTAAATTATCCTTATTTTCAACTTTCTTTTGCATACATTTCTTTTTTGCATACATTTCTTTTTTGCATAAGCTTTATCTGGTCAAAATGCATTCAGAAAAGTATTTTTCATTTAAAGGGTATCGCAGAAGAAAAAAGACAGCTAAAAGAACACTTGGACAAAATATATTTTGGGAATGAGCATCGTTGTTCCAGGGCCCCCCTGTATGGCAGAGACTTGTTGGAAATTTGCTCTTGCATCAGTGAAAGAAAAATCTCTCAGCATTGTTCTGCCAGGATTAACAAATGGGGATGGGCTGGCTTTGCAAATTGCCTTCCATATTGGAGTACTTCAGAGGTTCTAAAGGATCCACTGCAAGAACTCATTCTGACATTGAAGCAGCAACAAATCGCCCTGAAGGATGTTGTTACTAGGTAATTGAGACAAATCCATTCGCAGTCTTTGTGCAAATTTGATGGGTGTATACTACCATCCAAAAGAGGGTATTTATGTAAAGTACTGTAAAACGCTAAAAGTGATAAATGAGTTGCCTTGTTTTATCCTTATTGCAGGCTAAATTCCTTTATGCAGAATCTATTTGCATCCCTGATGTATAATTTTAGATCATTCTAAGGCTTTAAAACTCTTAATAGTTCCATGGCAATTGTTGTATAGCAATTCTACTTTATTTTGACATATCTTGAGTTTTTGATGTGAATACTTATAAAAAAGTAGGAGTTGTAAGTCAGCTTATCTTGGTAACTTTATGGATAGTGGTAATTTCCTCTTGTCTTGTTCTGATCTTGAGTGTTTTTGCAGTTGCTTGATGTTAACATAAAACTTCATTGTCTGATTTACTTTCAATCACCTCTAGCCAGGTCCTTTATGCTTCCATGCAGACATCTTTGTTACTGATTTTGAGTAGTTAATAGCCCAAGCTGTTAAAAATTAATATATTAAAGTTTTGGTTTGTTTTATAGAGATCTGCGTGTATTGCCAGCTGTAGCTGTTGCTCCTCCGTATTTGTATGTAGCAAATCCTCCTTATACATATACCCACAAAATGAAGGTCTTGAAGTTAATCTAAAGGAACAGATACTTCCCTACTTCCATTCAATGCAGCAGTGATAGCAATGCCTCATTTTCTGCAGTTTCCAGATCCCTGACTGGTGCAGCATGATTCAGGTATTAAAAAACCCACCACTTAGTTATAACTATGCAAATATGCTTTCTCTAATTGTTGAGTGCTACCTGCAGAACCTTCCATTTCTTATTTCATAAACAGGCAAGATGGAAGCTCTGGCTATCTTGCTTCGGAAGCTGAAAGCAAGAGGACATCATGTGTTGATTTTGATGCAGGTGATTCCAATGCTTGATATACTGGAGCTTTTCTTGAACTTCCATTTTCTCACATACATAAGAGTTACTGAGAGTGGTGCTCACAGTTGGCATTGTCTGGTAAGAGGACCTCTTACTCAAGCTAATAGTTAATAGATGCTCGTAGCGGGAGGGAAAATGCTGAAGGGAAGTCTAATACATTTGCAAAATTCATTTGCATAATTTCATTAGTTATTTAAGCATTTATGTATGTAGCCGAAGCACAAAATATGTAATTATATATGAAACATCTTAGTCATATTACTATTTGATGAGGCATCCAGGGTGTTTCCAAGAGGTATGCCACTAGTTGTACTACATTTATGAGTAATTTGTGCTTGAAATACAGACGTTGTATTTCACAACAGTGTTTTGATTAATTGCTTTTGCTTTCATTACCTGTAGCTATCTACATTGTTAGTACTTTAAGTGTAGTTGCTATTTTTATGTTGGCACTTCCTCAGCCTTACTCCAGGGGCTTTTGTTTTTGGTAGAGTGCCCTGGCATTGCCTGAGGATAAACTGAAAGTATGCTCACTTCCCTCCCCAGTAAGATTCTCAGTATCCTCTGGGGCCTACAATTTGAGCAAACATTAACAATATGGTTAGGTTATTCTTTTCTTATTTTTTATTTCGAATTGCATTGTTACACTTTCTGCCAGATGCAGTATAAAACCTAAAAGAATACTTAGCCTTAAAGCAACACAAGGCAGCACAATAGAAGGGATTCAGTTTAGTCAATAGACAAAAAAAATGATGAAGCACTTGCAGAATGTAATAACTGAGTCAGGTGTGCTTAGTCATAGGACATAATGTGATTACTGTAATAGATCTTTAGATTGTTATCTGGTTGACTGCACCATACATTAATAGTTTTAATGGTACATAAATTAATTTTGAATTGTGTAGATCTGTAATGTGGGCAGTCAGATGTTTGCATGCTTAATGTAGGTTGGGGAAGTAATAAGAAAGCAATGTTTCTGATCTCATTCTGTAGAACGTTAATGTGAATTTGTAATTAAGTTGCTTATCTCCCCATTTTTGGAACCCATAAAAAACTTCAACCAAGACAAGCGATCCTTCTGTGCTATTCTTTCTTCCCACACTCCTTCCACAGGTGTCAGCCATGTAGATGTGAGTACTGTTGTCTTCTATGGTACCGAATTAGATCCACTGGTGGATAAAAAGGCTATAGAATGGTGTGATAAAATTGCAAGAGGCAGAGATATTCACATATACAGGTGACTTTTAAAACACCTATACTATTTCTTAGTGTAAAATAAAAAATAGAAGAATGATGTTTTTAGGTGAAACTAGGATTTTTGGTTGAGATTGCCCTTTTAAAGTCATTTGGTCTTTTAAGATCTCTTTAAAGATTGGATCAGTCATACATACTTCTTCCTTTCGTGCTAAAGGGAAAATGAAAACCCTGTCCTTCCCCTTACTGTATCTTCTATTCCTGTCTTTCCCTCCCATTTTCATCCAGTAAGCCATCTGGATTTCTGTGTTGGGTCAGTCAAAATGAACATTAATATATGTGGGTGTTTTCTGCTCTTGATAAACAATAAATGTCTGTCTTCGTGGTCTGTCGTTGGATTTCAAATCTGCTAGTGATGATGTTCATGTAGTTCTAAGATATATTCGAAAGCTCCTCTCAGGCAACTGTTTCTTTTCCTGGAAGGACGTGCTGAGGGCAGAGGGGAGCTCTTGCTCACCTTACACCACTGGCCAGGTATGCATGGGTGTGCAGTGCAGACACTGTTAGCAAATACCCTGCTGTTGTAAGGATTTTCTTAAAAAATCCAATTGTATAGAAGACAATACCATTTATTGTTCATTTTGAAAATAAGAACTTAAAAGAACCTGTTGTTTTGAAAATATGAAGTCAAATGTAAAAAGAAAGCTTTCCTCTAAGAAACTAAAAAACAAATACAAAACTTCCTATGAAAATACCTATGAAAACACTCTAAACGAGTGGTGGTGCTCACTGTAGGTGAGGAACATTAGACATGAAACAGTTGAGTTTCAGAAAATGTCACTGTTTTCTAGGGAACAGTATTTAATGAGTTTCTTTGTTTTACAGGCTTGTAAGTGGTAATTCTGTCAAAAGGCTGTTGAAAAAAGGTATTAAACATTTGATTCAAGAAGTGGCTGCTCAGGGAGATGATTGTTCAACGGACTTTCTAACTCAGGTACTGTAACGTCAAGAATGTGAGCAGTTATTTAATGATATGTAAAAAATGAGTGCTTTACTAGATCAGAGTCAGAATTCTAAACATTGTCCAGTTTTGTATTTATTTCCTGACATGTTTGGGGCCAGTAGTATGTGATCACAGTTAAAATCAGTAAAAAACTTAATTGCTAGCTCATCTACAACATCAGAAGATAAAAATATCTAGAAAGAAAACTGTGGTTTTTTTCCAATTAAGATTTTACACTATTTTTGGATTTGTTCTTATCAAATGAAAACAGCATCTCCTTCAGCAAAAGGTATCAAATATGTCTGTGATCTGACATTTCTGAACTCATTAGCATGATGAAAAAACTTTTGACATCATACATTGTCTTACTGAATACTTGAAAACATGTTTCCATAAGGTTCTTTGCTCTGAATACGGAAAAGAGGATTCCAGCAAGTTTACAGAAGAGACACTATCTGAGATAAGGAATGACATAGATTCAGAGCTGTATGATTCAAGAAATACCATGGTTCCGTCACAGTTAGAACAACTGGCTAGCTTTGTGGACCAGGTATGATGATTTCTCTTGTTTTATGCAAACGTTTAGAAATATTTGAAATTTACTTTCCTGTGCAACAATCAAGTGGCTTCCATAAAGTACCTTATTTCCACTCCATTTACGTGAAACAGTTGTGTGCAAACTTAAATACTGAAGCGATCTTGGGAGGTAAACTGAGCTTGCTGATAGATCTGTTCATGTACTGAAACACTGAAGTCACCAAATGTTCTACTGAGAATTGTGAAGTGCGTTGGACTAAATTTTATCTTGTGATGCAAAACTGTTTTACAGCCCCGCGCTTTGCCAGATATGTCTGTTTTTTTCTTAAAGGCCTCAGATCTGTTTCTTCTTAAGCATGAGATGAATATTCTTAGCATTCCCTAAGTTCTGTCAGATTCTGATTGTCTCCTTTTCCCTTTGGCTACTTGTGCAGAACCCAAGTAGTGGTGTGCTTACTAACCACCAGTTGAGTGTGCATAATAACTTAGACGGGATTCTATTTTTTTTTTTTTTTTTTTTTTTTTTTTTTTTTTTGAAAAAAAAAACACAATAGTGGGGGCCTTTTTTTTTTTTTTTTTTTTTTTTTTTTTTTTTTAGTTAGGAAAATGGAAGCCAATAGTTGGAGCCCATTCTCTGTGATACGTGGGACGTGAGCAGGCTAGCTTGGGACCAGAATGTCACATTTTTTGTGCCAGGTCTCTTTTCTACCTTAATTATGGTGCCGTTATTTGCAACTGAAATAAAAAGATTTCTTGGTTGGGGTGTTCTTCTGCTTGTTTTTAAATCACTGGTTATTTACGTGTTTCTAATTCAAAAGCTAAATAACTATCAAAGTGTCAAAATGTTTTCCTGAACAGCTTAAGCCAATTGAAAAGTATGTGTTGAATTTCTTGGAATTGTTTCATACTTTGAATGGTCAAAGCCAGAAAGTCAGCAAGGTAAGCGACTATATTTAATTTTCTGAGTAATTAATAAAAACAAAATAGAAAACCCCAAATGTTGTCAGATTTTATTTTTTGTCTGTTAATTTGTGTTTTTTGTTTATGAGCACTCAAATTTTGCTCAAAATGGTCATGGTCTAAAAACACCTTGGTTCCTAATTAACAGGTAGACGTATTTCCCTTTTTTTTTTTTTTTACTGGCATGAGGGTCTTGTCCAAGAATGAAAACTCAATTTAACTAATTTTGCTATGACTATAAAAGGTGAGATTCAAATCAGTGGCAATTTACTGCCGTTAGCATATTTACTGTGAAAAGTGGTAATATTTTAAAGTGTACAAATTTTCTCCCTAAAAGGAGTTAAAAACTGCATCAGCATGCCAAGGAGCTGGAAAAGGCAGAAGAAAATTTACAGCAGGAGGTGAAAGAGGAACTCCTAACGTATACCAGACAAGATGCTTATAACATGGTAACATCAAGGGATCTCCAAGTCCCTGCTTTTTGAAGAATTTGCATATTGTGACTATGAACCATGTATTTAAGTATGTCAGTCTGGTTCGTATTGCACTGGTCTTGTGCCCTTGCACAATTATTTGCTCTTGAAATTGAAGCTGTCACTTTATGGACAGTTTTAATTCCATAGAGTAGCAGGTTGCTGTTTTAGCAGAACTGTGGGTTGGTAGGTTGACTTGGAATGGAAATGCACAGTTATGTATCAAGGTAATAATAACTGAAGGAAGAGATTGAGAAAAATATTGAAAATTAAGAGTCATTCCTTAAAATATTTTTTTTTCTACTGTAATTTAAAAATTATAGTTACTGCAAACAAGCTTATGTTTGTAAATGCTGGATTCTGGGCTGGATGGTGTATTGAGGTATCAGAACTTACTTGTTTCTCATCCAGGAATTTGTCTGTGAAGGATCAGATGGAGAAATAAAGCTAATGCCTGTAAATGAGTAGCTCTTATTTCATCTGAGGGAAGCCTTACCTAAAATACTTTAATTAATGGCAAGCTATGGCTTGTGGGTTTTGTTGTTGTTGCTGATGTTTTGTTTTGGGTTGGGCTTTTCAGAAGATTTGGACTCCCTCTGTTGTACCCGAGAATCATGACGACATCTACACTGATTCTGTTATTTGTCTGATGTATACTAGTACCCTGATTCCAGAGTCTAAGCTTCTACCTCTGTTAGGAAGGCATGTAAGCAGCAGAGAACAGATCTGTCATATAAATTGGATTCAAAATTGCATGGGAATGTGTGGTAACACTTTTGTGTGAAACAATAGGAAAACTCTTTTGCATGTACTGTTATCTCTGCTAAGATTGATATCGCTCAGACAAAATGATTGAATGTAGAATGCAAGCAGAGGGAGTGCACTGTGAAAACTTGCTATTGTCCTTACAGATTAGAAATAGAGATATGGGTGAATTCAATAAGCAGGAGTAAAGCAGTGAGACTCCTGTACGTCCATCTGATCCATTTTGAAGCTTATTTTCTTAAGCTATTTAAAAATGACTGATCAAGTCAAGTACTGTACTAGGGGACCATGGGTTGAAGGTATGTGCATTCAGAAAAGTACTGCAAAAGGCTTATCGTTAGTCAGATGATTTACAGCAATCAGTTTTCTGTCATGATCTTGTTGCACAAAGTTCCTTTCTTACTGGAGATAACAACTTTGTCCTGCCAGTTAGCTTCAGGTGAGAGAAAGAAGCATTGCCATAGAAGGATGGTTGTTCCTCCACCTTCCCTTTTTGATCAAGGGACTCCAAGAATATTGAAAACATGACAGAATAGCAAAGCTCAGAAGACGCACCTCTGGGTGAAACAGAAAACGTGTTTTGCAACACCTTTGTCAGCTCTCAAGTCAGCTGCTGACACTGAACAAGATAGTCCTGCATGGCTAATTGCTGAAGACTTGGCACTGTTAAAAGTAAGATGTACTTCATTTTCACGGACTTCAAAAACTTTTTACTTGGAAGTTTATTATAGCATCCATAGACCTTGATTGATGCAGGTTTATACATGCTTGTGCACACAAGAAAAGCATTTAATTGAAACATACGCTGGATTGATTTTTTTCTGCCTCTTGGGCAGTGAAACAGGTAGGCATACTTCCTTTAAACCTTGCTATTGTGTCACCAGCGGTGACAGCAAACTGGAACTTTGTCAGCAATGTCATGAACTCTTGTAACTATGTTTATCACTCCTCGGAGCAATGCCAAAATCATTACATGAAAACATTTGCACGTCCAGAAGGAAAGGTGAGTTTAAGTTGAAATGTGCGTTACATCGTGAAGACTTGGGGTTTTTTTGGATTGAGTTTGGGGTTTTTTTGGTTTGTTTTTTTTTTTTTGCTGCTAGTGGACTACACGAGTGTTTAGTAAGCAGAATCATAACTATATTTTAGAATTTTGAATAGCTTTCTATACAAGTAAATGCTAGTAAATATCTTCCCCTCTCAGTATGACTACTATAGGTTATATTTATTATAGTTTCCATATACTTAAGAATATGAATTTCCCCAATGCTGTGACAATGATCTAACCTTGGGTGTATCACTTCGCACTATCAGTATATCGAAAATAAGGAAGGGGAGCTATTTATTTTAACTTTTATTTAAGTGGCAGGATGTGACTTGCCATCAGTCAAGACTATTGTAAACTATGATTTTTGAGACAGGGCACATATGACTACTTATTTTTGGTACCTACACCTTCAATTTCTATTTATTCCAGAATATAGGTGGTTATCCTCTTTGTGTTAGACAAGCCTATGCCAATGACCAGAATTCTGAGTGTACTGAAATCTATATGAATCACTTTGAGTTGATGACAATGACTACTAGAAAAAGAAGTTCCTCAAATAGGTTTCTGTAAGTTTACTTCTACTGTCCATGATAATTTTCCCCCAGTGTAACATTTAATCAGTTTGGTGGCCTGATCGGTGAAATTTTTTTCTCTTAAGCACAAATGTGTTTCCCGGGGGTGTTTCTCTTGTCAGAGGCACTGTGATGACCTTCAGCCTTAGCTTAAAGCAGTGCATTTACTGTCAAAGAATCAAACCCGTGCTTGTGCAGATGTAAAGAAAAGCTTGAAGTGCTTCAGTATTGCTCTATGTGATGTACCAGGAGGGTCAGCCAAGGCTTTCAGCTCTTCTCTCAGGTCTGACAATACAGTGGTCATATTTCTAGGTAAAGAACTGGCTGGAATTCCCTGCAAATCCCCAGCTTTGTCAGATCTTAACTGTAGCTTCCTCTTCCAGAATTTTATAAATATTTGTGTTAAAATGTCATGAATATTAAAATAGTTGCGTAAACTTAAGTTAGCTTAAGCTACTTCATTTACGTTCAGGGCAGACAACTATGACAAGCTACTACGTATGTCTGAAGTTGTTTCCATCTGTGCAGCACCTATGATGATGCAGGAAAAGGTCCGTTCAGTTTTTTCAGGTGAATTCCATTCTATGCATTCTTTTCAATAGCTTTTAAATACTTTCCATTTCAAATATTTTTCAATTACTTTTTCCTGTAAAAACAATTGCAAAGGCTGGGAATAAGGAAAAATAACAAGGGTTTTGGAAGACTGAAAATTGTGAAGTACGAGTTTTGATTGCCTAATCCCCTTTCAGTGCATCAGGTGTCCCTTCCAGATCTGTTCCTTTACACTGCTGTGGTTGTCTCATTTTTTGTCATTTTAGGAATGTCAGAAGCAGCCAACCCTGATACATACTAATTTTTTGTCAAGTCAGAATTTTCTGTTGCAATTATTGCTATAGACAATTAGGAATTCCTTTCAGGATAAATCTTTACATGACTTCATGGTAACAGTCATGGTGTTTATCTACTCAGAATTAAAATAATTAAAAAGAAGCCTATTGCTGTGATCCACCCCTCCTTCCACCTAGTTCTGTTGTCATAGGCATTGACTGAAGCACAAGTAGCTCCACAACCGCAGGAGCAGCAATATAGTCAGAAGCAAGAGGAGGAACAAACAGTGGGGCAAATCCAAACCCAGTGTCAGCCACAGGGGGAAACACAGGTGAGAATCAAAAACACGATTGCCATGTGTTTGAATGTGAATTCATTTCACTCCTGCAGTTGTAAGCAGAGAAATATGTTCCTCCCGGCTAAATGAATCTGTAAGCACAGATTCATCTGCACTTACGGCATCTGTTTTGACTTTGCCGAGGCTGTGTGTAGGAGTCTCGGCAAATCTGGAGAATTGGGACGTTGAGTAATGGGAGCATTTTGTTTTATTTGAGCTAAGGTGATGGACTTGAATGTTACTGAAAAAATATAGTCTTGTTCAAGGATATGAGAATACTATTCAAAGAATAATTATAAACAGGCTCTTTCTTAAAGATAGAGGAATTTGGGCTTCATCCCAGAGTGGATTTTATGATGCTGAAAAAGGCATTCCATATATAGACTGGAACAAATGTAATTTTATGGTACTGATATAATTGTATTTTTTCGATATATTTATCTCCCTCATTGGAACAGTTTCTTAAAACTTCATGTATTCTTTTGCGATCACTTTAGAACACTTGTAAACATTAAAAATCCAAGTTTATGACACTTTCAGGCTTCAGGATGTGCACTCGCTCCAGCCATTTCTGTATTACAGCAGGTGTCCGTGGCACCCGCCATTCCAGCACAGCCAGAGCCCACAGCCCCTGGCCAGTTTTTTCAAGGAGAAGCATTTGACAGCATCAGTTGTAACCATCACTCTGATGAAAACTGTGCAGATGCTTTTGATGATTCTGTTTGTATCAGGTAACCTTTTACTTTTTATTTTCAGTTCACATTTTTCTATTGAAAATGAAATCATCAAATCCTTATTAAATAGCACTGCTCACTTTAAAATTTATTGATGATAAGTGAACATGGTGGGAGAATAGTCTTTCGGGAAGTACTTTACTCATTAGAAAGCAGTGTATTCCCAGATGCTCTATTCTTAAGTGTAATTAATTTTAGTTATGTAGAATTTTAAAGTCATCTTTGTATACTTGTGACTTATGTTCAGTTTTGAGTCTCTACTTTTAGCTAGTAATTAAATTTTAGATTTAGTCGCAAAATGTTCCAGGAACCAGGTCCTGATCATCAGTCACCACAGTGATGACTTCGCCATGGATGGAATCAGTATGGAAGTATCGGGGTCAGCCCCCGGAAGGCAAAGCTTACCAACAGCCTGGAAGCCAGCGCATGGGGCACCGGCAGCAAAACGGCTGCTTTGCACGTGAGAACTGAATTAATTCTTTAGCAGGTGGAAGCTGTATTTTCTTTATTGCTAAAATCAGAAAAGATGTTGCAAAAAAAAAAAGGGGGGGGGGCTTATCTTATTGTGAAG
>NW_010556730.1:20629-20833 GCF_000687285.1 Phaethon lepturus
GGGTACCTCCCCCCCCCCCCCTTCTGCATTTCTTGTTTTGCAGCATACGAGGCTTTTATTGCCCATGCTCCAGGTAAGCAGTACCTCGTCCATCCTGTAAGTAGGCCCTTTCCTTTGGATTTTTACAGTATTTTTACAGAATCTTGACGAGAGTTGTCAGCAGGTGCCTGCTGAAGTTGAGTACCTGCTACCTGCGCAGGCCGG
>NW_010556731.1:0-1848 GCF_000687285.1 Phaethon lepturus
CAAACACAAACTGTACCAATGGTCTCAACCCGTTCCTCTCTCTGTCTGATCAGGATGAAGTTCTGTTAGTGGGAAATACATCCATATGTACAACATGGATCCATTCCTCTCTCTGTCTGATCAGGAGGAAGTTCTGTTAGCGGGAAATACATCCATATGTACAACATGGATCCCTCCTGTAGCTGGACTTAAGACATGTGCTCCATGCAGTACTTGCTGATACTTGCTCTCCCCAGTAGGTGCCACAGAACATACAAGCCCCCAGATTCTGCAGCCCTACTCCATCTCCTGGTGCAGACACCAGTTATACATCAACACACGGAGACACACACACTGAGGATTCCTCCAGTAACTCAGCTTAGACACTCAGTCTGCCCAGTGACTGGCCATTGACTCCTTCTGTCTCCAGTTACTTCTGGCACGGAGAGGCACAATGTATAGAATAGGTCTCCCAGTCAACCCCTAGACTCCATAATCTCTCTGGCAGATAACCTGAGCCTTTTGGTCCCTCCAGCAGCTCATTCCTTCAGCCATCCCACTCCTAGAGACGCACACGCAGCTGCCTCCCAATTCACTTCACTTGTGCCCCGGCCTGGCTTGATACTGGCTGATAAACACACAGATATGAACACCTACACTCATACCAGTTACTGGTACCACACCCATGTGGGACCTTAAGACCTATAGTCCAACTCCAGTTACTGGCACCCAGACTGCTGTGCACACGCATACACACAGAATAGAAAGTCCCTCACTCAGCAGAATAATTAGAAATGGCGTTTAATGCCAGCATAGGATAGACTGCACTGATCAGGCACAGGGCATAGCCAGAAGAGTGAAGTAACCAACAACCTGTTTACTCACATCCAGTTCGTTTTATCATCTAATCCATCTATTTTCCCATGCTTGTTGCTCCCTGAGTTATCTTGATCCTTCCCTTTCCCTGCCTTTGGTTTCTCCACCAAATACAGAATCACAGAGTGGTTTGGGTTTGAAGGGACCTTTAAAGGTCATCTATTCCAATGACCCTGCTGTGGGTTTTTCCAGCACAACTGAAACAAAAAGGCTTATTCTAAGTGATTCTTGTTATCCAATCTTATTCAGAATGGCATTGTTCTCTGCAGCATAAGGTAAGGCTGATTCCCTAGGATATTCCAGAGCAAAAGAAGAGAAGGAAGCGAAGAACTTGCTTTACGCATTGATGAGGCTGTTGTGAATTTCTGTCTCCAGGTATGAATTGCTGTTTCCAAATATATACTACTCCTTATACTTTGTGTAAACCAGGAAAACCAAAAGAATTTGTCAGGCTCAGACAACTTTATATTTTGTTTGTTTAGGTTTTTTCAAGGCTTTTTAAAGTCAATTTCAAAACTGCAAATTAATTTCTCATTTAATTAGATATGTAATTAAACAACAGTATTATTACTTTGATTTGTTCATTTTCAAATTGTCTTGTCAGTATTCCATGAAAACACAACCCTTAAAGGAGCAAAAATGACTTATAATTAACAACACGTAGCATCTGCAAAGCAATATAACAAATGGGGGTAAAAGAGAGAAGCTGGAGATGAGACCAGCTGTTCTGTGATTTGCAGTTTTAGATAAACTGCACATTGAAATGTGAGAGTGGTCTTTTTAAATGACCATGATAAAATTCAGCACCCATGTGTCTATGATCATTGCTGAGAAGTAAAAAATTAACAGACTAAATAAAGTTCTAAGAGCAGCAATAGAAGGCTGGAGAGGCATGACTTACAGAGAAAATGAAAAAAAATAATGTGACTGGAATAATAATAATGTATTATTAATAAATATTTAATAATTTATTTAATTAATTATTATTAATAA